>NW_023270305.1:8506842-8519006 GCF_011800145.1 Mirounga leonina | reverse complement strand
ATATAGATATAGATATAGATATAGATATAGATATAGATATAGATATAAAATTAGACACAACCAAAGAGTAAGAGGGACTGGGATTAATTTGTCTTCTCCGCTCTCTCTCCCTCAACTCTCTTCCTGTCTCTTTCATGCAAATTTCGATATGTTAGCTTTTCCCTCTGAGACTAGCCGCCCCCACAAAAGTGTGATTATGATTGCTGGCAGCTCTTGGCTCTTCACAATTTGTAAGAGAAAAAAGAGGGACTTTCTTCCCCCAGCTCCAGTTTGAAAAAACCCTGGGGAATAATTCTGACTAAATTAGCTTGGTTCATGTGCTTGTCCTTTAGATAAATCACTGTGTCATGAGAGTGGCTTAGCTTGATTTGAGCAGGGTCTATTACTAGAAAAGACTTTAAAAACCACCGCATTGTGAACCATCAACTTCTCAACACATAGACAACCCTACGTGTGTGTGTATGTATGTATATATATAATATATATATATACAATTCAAATGGTTATGCTTAGAAACCGTGACTCTCAAATAAAATTACAAAAATTCACTATGACAGTTTCTTTCAAAAGCAGCTGCTATAATTCCTCTCTGTGTTGCCAGGTCCTCAGATAGTCCTAGTGACATACTGGTAAACGACCTCTCTAAAAAGAGGGGAACAAAGCCCTGGCTTATAGCATTTGCCAATTTCTATGGTGTAAATATCCCCACAATGGGACCAATTTCAAGCTAGGAGCAGTTTAACAGGTGGCTTGCAAAATTCCTAGAAATTTAACAGTTGACTTTCAAGCTGTCGTGTCACTGTCCCCTGCCAGACTAGTCCAGGGTGTGGCCTCATGTCACTTCATGTGAGCCAGCGAAGACTTTAAAGGTGCTTGCAATTTTTTTTGTATTTTTTATTTAAATTCAATTAATTACCATATGTATTATTAGTTTCAGGGGTAGAATTTAGTGATTCATCAGTTGCACATAACACCCAGCGCACATTACTTCAAGTGCCCTCCTTAATGCTCATAACCCAGTGACCCCATCCCCCCAGCCACCTCCCCTCCAGAAGCCCTGTTTGTTCTCTATAGCTAAGAGTCTTTTATGGTTTCCCTCCCTCTCTGTTTTCATCTTATTTTATTTTTCCCCTCCCTTCCCCTATGCTCCTCTGGTTTGTTTCTTAAATTCCACATATGAGTGAAATCATGTAATTGTCTTTCTCTGATTGACTTATTTCACTTAGCATAATACCCTCTAGTTCCATCCACGTCGTTACAAATGTCAAAATTTCATTTTTGATAGCTAAGTAATATTCCAGTGTGTGTGTGTGTGTGTGTGTGTGTGTGTGTGTGTGTGTAAAGGTGCTTGCATATTGAAGCTTACCCTCTCATACTCCACTGGGAACTGACATCAACCATGTGAATGAGCTGGATGGGGAGAGACACATAACCAATTGCCCCATTTTCACCAGCCATTAGCTAGAAATGTGAGGTGGAACATTGACTAAAAGGTTCCCAAACTGGAGGAAGGCCACAGAACCTTGAGTGAGCCAGCCAAGACCAGAGGAACTGTCCCAGGGATCCAGCCCAAGTTGTTGACATACAGAACCGTTGGCTCATCAGTGATGACTGTGATCCACCACAGTATGTGAAGGTAATTTGTTATGAGGCAAAAGTGACCGGATACACTTATCCTATTCCTCAAAGGGAAGCAACCAAGGACTATATCCAGTCACTACACTCCAGTGAGTTCAGGATCTCTTAGTGATCTCTGTTCTTCCCTGAAAGTTCATCATGCACCAACCGGATAGTGAGAAATTGGGTCACCTCCAAAACACCTGGTAAACAATGATGGAGTAAAAACAAGACAAAAAGTCCCTTTCAGATAAGAGAGAAAGAAAAGTAAAATCTCTATCTAATAACATTGCCATGAGTTTTAGCTACCCAGTATTTGAATTCCTCTTTACATACAAGGAGTCCCTCACCTTATGAAGCAGTCTGTATCCCATTATCAAAGCTACAAAATATTCCTCAGACTCCCTTCCAGCTTAGGTAGGAGCACATGGCCTTGGTTCTGCCAATCAGATGCATTTACATTCTGAATCAGAAAACTGCGATGTGAAGAAGCAGCAAGCCCGTTTGGTCAGTGAGTGGTGGCCATGGTGGCGGTTCTAGGGATGGTGACCAATGCCAGCATCAGGGCTGTAAGCAGGGCAAGCCTCACAGTTTCTCCCAGTGCCTTCACCACATCGTTTATATGTTCTGATCTGGAATGTGGTTCCTGATTTAATATCCTTCAATCCTGTCTTTCAGTCCTTCCCCCTCCCCAACACACACAATGCTTCTACACCCCCCCCCCCGGTTCCACAGAGTGGGCAACAGAGAATCTCTGGAGCCCACCCACCTAGGTTTAAACCCTGGTTTTATCAGCTTTGAGTTGTATGACTGGGGTAAGTTCCTTAACTTCTCCATGTCATCTCCCCACCCAAAATGTGCAGTCAATCACAGACTCAATCTCAGAGGGACTATTTTGTTGTTTTGAAGTTTGTGAAAAGGAATTATGTGAGTTCCATACACAAAGAATTTCAAAGAATGCTTGGCAAAGTATAAATGTTTAGTAAATGTTAGCTATTGTTGTTACTACTTAAGATCATATGAATATGTTCCTTTTTCTATGTAAATCGGGTCCTGTTGCTTGCAACTAAGATTGCTGCCAGATACAATTAGTTACCAATCCAGAGGGTATACCATACCCTGCTAAATAAGAATGATAAGGTACATGTAATTATGATGTTTCAAATGAGCCACTTTGGTCACTAAGGATTCCATGGACCATGGGGATGCACCTTGTGCAGGTCCTCCACGGCCATTGCTGAGGTCTCTACCACCTTAATAACCAATTTGCTTTGGGGATAGATGAAGGAGCATGGGGGATGTGTCGATGCTCTGAGCCACACTCTGGAGCCCTAAGAGGCCAAAAAGGATGTCTTGAGGCAGTGTCTAAAGATGCCATACCAACATTTCCACATTTCTATGGACTATGGTGCACCTTGGTCCATGGACCTGGACCATGCTGCCTTGCATGATGGGAAGGTTCTGCCCTGCACAATGGGGGAATTTTAGGACCTGACATGTTTTCCTGGGTCTCCCTTGGAAGATCCCCAAACCTATCTGGAGGTTCTCTTGCCTCTATGTGACTCTTGTCCTAACACAGGTACACCTCTCACCACATGTATGTTACTGTGGGCCCTCCAATCTTATACACCAAGATAAGATTAAATGTGCAAGAAATGTATTAGGGGAAACCCCAGGGAAGGAAAATGGGGAAGGAGTCAAGAAAGGCTGGGAGATATGTCTGGCCTTGAGTGGAGGAGAAAGGCAAGGAAGCTAGAAGGCAAGTGGACCAAGAACAATGAGGAGTCCTCAGGCCAAAATCACCTCCAAAGGAGTCCCAAGTCTTCCAGGAATGGGCCTGCCATGGTATCCCTGCCACACTCAGGACTGGCTGGGAGCAGCTGGGAGTGACATGGGCTCAGGGGAAACGCAGAGATGGATTTCAGAGGATGAAGGGGCTATTCAGTACATGATATTGGTAGAATCAGCTACACACAGTGAAGAAAAAAACGAATGTCCTTACCTTATGTCATTAAAAATGCAAATGATTTTTTACACGAGAGATCATATAAAAAAAACCCAAAATTATAAAAGAATGTAAAGAAAATACGAATGAACCAAAAGACAGAAATGTACTCATGTAGAAATAAGAAGTCTAAATGCCGGGGCACCTGGGTGGCTTGTTGGTTAAGCATCTGATTCTCGGTTTCGGCTCGGTCATAATCTCAGGGTCATGAGATCGAGCCCTGCGTGGGGCTTCCCACTCAGGAGGGAGTCTGCTGAGCATTCTCTTCCTCTTCCCCTCCCCCACACGCCCACGCTCACATTCTCCCTCTCTCTCTCTCAAATAAAATAAATAAATCTTTAAAAACAAAACACAAAAAGAAGTCTAAATACCAGAAGAAAGAAGAAAAAGTGATACCCTCTGGGATAAAAGAGGAGTGGGAAGGAGTGCAACTGGAATCCATGATATTATGATGTTTTAAACAATTAAATACAAATAAAGATAATTCAAAGAAAGAGAGTAAGAGAACACTATGTACTACTTTTCTTACAAATCTAAAATTAGGGAAAAAACAGATGACTTGTATGCTATTATAACCATTAAATAAATTAAATCGGGAGTTAAAAATCTTACAAGGGGGAAAAAAAAACAGGTCCAAGTGGCCTTATGGGAACATTCTGCCAAATGATACAGAACAGATAATTCTAATATAGTGCAAATCTCTCAAAAGAAAAATGGAAATATTGCCCGAATCATTTTATGAAGTTAGGATAGTCCTACTACCACCAGACAATAGGACAAGAAAGAGAAATTCAAAGTCAATCCCATTTACGAATATGGATGCAGAATTTCTGAACACAATATTAGAAAACTGAATCCAACAATGCATTTTTTTAGTTTATCATGAAAAAGTTGGTTTCTCTCACCAACGCAAAGATGTCTAACTTTCAGAAAATCTATTAATATAAATTATTTACCATATTAACAAATGAAGGGAGAAAAACCTATTATCTCAACAGCTATAGAAAAAAATATTTGCTAGAGTTTAATACTAACATGAAAAAAAACTGAAAGTAACTGAAGAGATCTGCTTTAATCTCATGTCAATCTACAAAAAAACTACAGTAAACAATGTACTTAAAAACTAAAGTAATGTACTTAATAACTGAATTCTTCCAAAATCAGGAATAAGACAAGAATGACTACAATCACCGCTTCTATTAAACACTGTGCTGGAAGTCTAACCAGTGTAGCAAGGCAAAAATTAAAATAAAAGTATAATAATTGAAAGTGGAAAAACAAAACTGTCATCATTCACAGGCAATATGATTGTCTACATAGAATCAACAATTATTAGAATGAAGAAGGTTCGGCTTAGAAACAAATCACAGCCTAGTACACTAATACCAAGAAATTAGAAAGTGTCTTTTTTTTTCATCTTTTTTTATTGTTATGTTAATCCCCATACATTACATCATTAGTTTTAGATGTAGTGTTCCATGATTCATTGTTTGTACATAACACCCAGTGCTCCATGCAGAACGTGCCCTCCTCAATACCCATCACCAGGCTAACCCATCCTCCCACCCCCCTCCCCTCTAGAACCCTCAGTTTGTTTTTCAGAGTCCATCATCTCTCATAGTTCGTCTACCCCTCCGATTTCCCCCCTTCATTCTTCCCCTCCTGCTATCTTCTTCTTCTTTTTTTTTTCTTAACATATATTGCATTATTTGTTTCAGAGGTACAGACCTGAGATTCAACAGTCTTGCACAATTCACAGCACTTACCAGAGCACATACCCTCCCCAGTGTCTATCACCCAGTCACCCCATCCCTCCCACCCCACCCCCCACTCCAGCAATCCTCAGTTTGTTTCCTGAGATTAATAGAAAGTGTCTTTTTATACAACACACTAATCGTATACTAGGAGCATGCCTCTCATATGGAAGGTGACCACCACCTTTATCTAAATCACCCCAGGGCCAGATACCAGACAAGGAGACATCACCCCCCATAGCCCAAAGCCTGCCAGAATTAGTCCATCTAGCCAATCCTAAACTGTGGACCCTGCCCTGCCTTGCCTTTCCTGGGGGAAACCCCAAGAAAGGCTGTGGTCTATTCCTTCCCCTCACTCTTTTCTGCCTCCTGACCAAAACTGGTCCTTTCCACTGTGGCCCTAAGTGGCCTGGCAGGCCCCCTTCTCCTGGAAAATGGAAGTAGAGCATTCTTCTTCCCATGACATAGGCCTCTCCACATCAGCGCTCAGTCATTGCCATAAATGAAATCCTATGGGTACAAATGAGACAGTGTCAAAACTGGCACATTGTGACGTCTACCCAAATTCCACGGCACAAAGCAAGTCCGACATCAGTATTGAGGGTGGATTTTACTCCTTTTCTGAGAACAACTGCAAAGACACATGGCAAAAGTTCTAGATATGGGGAAGGATGAAGAACTGGAAATAACACAGACTACCATCTCATTTTATAGTAATAATTTTTAAAAAGATACCCAGGAATTACTCTAATAAAAGATATTTCATTGGGCGCCTGGGTGGCTCAGTTGGTTAAGCGACTGCCTTCGGCTCAGGTCATGATCCTGGAGTCCCTGGATCGAGTCCCACATCGGGCTCCCTGCTCAGCAGGGAGTCTGCTTCTCCCTCTGACCCTCCCCCCTCTCATGCTCTCTCTCATTCTCTCTCTCAAATAAATAAATAAAATCTTAAAAAAAAAAAAAGATATTTCATGACCTTTACAGAGAAATGTATGCAAATTTATTCAAAGTATTTTAGAACCTACATAAATGGAGAAATAATATCATGTTATTACATAGAAAGACTCAAAGGTTTAAAAATGTCCATTTTCCCCAAATTAATCTATAATCCAGTGCAGTTTCAATCCAAGAAAATTTGGGGAGAAAAAGAACAAGGTGAAGAATCTCAGCCTGAAGCAAGACTTACAGTAATTAAAACAACGTGAGGGGGTGCTGGGTGGCTCAGATGGTTGAGTGTCTGCCTTCGGCTCAGGTCATGATCCCGGGGTCCTGGGATCGAGCCCCGCGTCGGGCTCCCTGCTCAGTGGGGAGTCTGCTTCTCCCTCTGCCCCCCTCTCTCTCTCTCTCTCTCTGTGTCTCCTGAATAAATAAATAAAATCTTAAATAAAATAAAATAAAATAAAATAAAACAATGTGATATATTGGTAAAGAGAAAGAAAAAACACAAGGAGCCAACCTTGTCAGCAGTACATTTTCAATTATTGGTGCTGGTAGATAATTTAGCCATGTTAAAAAATAAAGTAAAATTTGATCCATATGTAAACATCAATTCTACATGGAAAACACTAAATATGCAAAACTAAATTTTTAAAATGTTAAGGAAACAAGCATAGAAAAAATCTTTCTGGCCCTAGGCTAGAAAATTTTTTTTCTTTTTTTAAGTAGGCTCCATATCCAATGCGGAGATTGAACGCATGCCCCCAAGATCAAGAGCCACACGCTCCAATGACTGAGCCAGCCAGGTGCCCCCCAAAAATATTTCTTTTTAAAACAAGATCCTGAAAGCATTAACCAGAAAAGGAAAGATTGATGTTATTATATTTAAAAACTAAACTTTTGGGGGCACCTGGGTAGCTCAGTCGTTGAGCGACTGCCTACGGCTCAGGTCATGATCCCGGGGTCCTGGGATCGAGCCCCGAATCAGGCTCCCTGCTCGGTGGGAGGCCTGCTTCTTCCTCTCCCACTCCCCCTGCTTGTGTTCTTGCTCTCGCTGTGTCTCTCTCTGTCAAATAAATAAAATCTTTAAATAAGTAAATAAAAACTAAACTTTTAAAAATCAAATGGCACTACTGAAAACAAGCCACAGACTGAGAGAATTCATGTTAACAGGCAACAAATTAGTATCCAGATTATGTAACATCTTTAAATCAATATTTATAAATGAGTAAGAAAAAGAAAAATAGCCCCTATAAGAAGACTTTGGGAGACACCTGGGTGGCTCAGTTGGTTAAGCATCTGCCTTTGGCTTGGGTCATGATCGCAGGGTCCTGGGATGGAGTCCCACATCGGGCTCCCTGCTCAGCAGAGAGTCTTCTTCTCCCTCTCCCTCTACCCCTCCCCCTGCTTGTGCGCGCGCTCTCTCTCTCTCTCTGATTAATAATAAAATATTAAAAAAAAAAAAGACTTTGGCAGTAAATTCTAATTACACGGGACAGACAATTTGCAAAATAAGGGGGAAAAATAAATGGCCAACTAAAATATAAAAAGATGCTCTCCATTAACAATAATAGGAATACAAAATAAACTTTAATAAGCAAGATTCATTTTTAAAAGTTTTTTTAAATTCAGGGCACATGGGTGGCTCAGTCAGGTAAGTGGCTGCCTTTGGCTCTGGTCATGATCCCAGGGTCCTGGGATCAAGCCCTGCGTCGGGCTTCCCACTGAGAGGGGAGTATATTTCTCCCTCTCCCTCTGCCCTTCCCCAGCTCATGCTGCCTCTCTCTCTCAAATAAATAAATAATATCTTCAAAAAAATTAATTAATTAAAAAATAAAAAGTTTTTCAAACTCTCTTAATGGAGATAGAAAATAAAACCCTAGAACAAGGGCTCCTGGGTGGCTCAGTCGTTAAGTGTCTGCCTTCGGCTCAGGTCATGATCCCAGGGTCCTGGGATCAAGTCCCACATCGGGCTCCTTCCTCGGGGGAAGCCTGCTTCTCCCTCTCCCACTCCCGCTGCTTGTGTTCCTGCTCTCGCTATCTCTCTCTCTGTCAAATAAGTAAATAAAATCTTAAAAAAAAAAAAACCCTAGAACAAATGGAAAGTCAAACCAAAACTAGGTTTGGAGAATAATTTTTCATTAATTAGTTAGACATGCTGATTCTAAAGTTCTTACGAAAATCAATTAAGAATGGCCAGGGAAATTCAGAAATAAGAGTATGAGAGAAGATTAGCTCTCCAGGAGATAAAAATACAAAATTAAAATAACTAAAAGTATAATCCCAGCAGAGGAGTAGACCGGTAGAACAATGGAAGAAAATTAAAAACCCAGAGTGAGACCCACAAACGGATACAAATTAGTTGATGATAAAGGTGACATTACAGGATTTCTTTCCTTTAGTGCCCATGGTTCTTGGTCACACGCTTGGAAGAATGCTAAGAGGTAGACCAGATGGAGAATGGTGGGCAGCAAAGCAAAGTTTACTTAGCGATAGTAAAGTGTAATAAAAAGCTCCCAAAGAGGGTGGGACCGGAGAGGGTCGACACCGGAGCTTCTAAGTCTAGGGGGGTTTTACGGACTTTGTAGGAGGGCTGTCTTGTTCTGATTAACCCTCCCTGCACCTGTCATCCAATCAGGTTTTTGTCATCTATCTATCACAAGAGAAAGGGTGAAGGGCTCCTTTCAGGGTGGTGTAAAATTCTTTTAAGGGTGGTTTCCTCTTGGGGCACCTGGGTGGCTCAGTCGTTAAGCATCTGCCTTCAGCTCAGGTCTTGATCCCGGGGTCCTAGGATTGAGCCCTGCATCAGGCTCCCTGCTCAGCGGGAAGCCTGCTTCTCCCTCTCCCATTCCCCCTGCTTGTGTTCCCTGTCTTGCTGTGTCTCTCTCTGTCAAATAAATAAATAAATAAATACTTTAAAAGAAAAAAAAAAGGTGGTTTCCTCTTAGAGGAGGGGCGGCCTTGTCCCCCCGGCATTTCTCCCAAATATCCTTCATCAACATTACAAATCAATGAGGGAAAAGACGGACCATTTAATAAATGGTGTTGAAACATCTAGGTAACCATCTAGAAAAAAAACATTAACATATCTATATTTCATGCCTTATGCCAAGATATGTAACAAATGATTCAAGTATTTAAATGTAAATACAAAAATCCTAAAAGGACTACAGGAATGGAAAAACTTGTTTTTATATCACAAAATCCAAAAGCCTGGTGCCTGGGGTGGCTCAGTTAGTTAAGCATCTGCCTTCGGCTCAGGGCATGATCCCAGGGTCCTGGGATCAAGCCCCATATCGGGCTCCCAGCTCAGCGGGGAGTCTGTTTCTCCCTCTGTCTCTGCCTGCCACTCCCCCTGCTTGTGCTCTCTCTCTCTGTCAAATAAATAAAATCTTAAAAAAAAAAAAAAAAAGCCATATATATCTGCCTGAGTCCAATCAGGTGACAAAAACCACAGCAATTTTATTAACAGGAGGAAGTAAATATAAAGAATTGTTGACTACCGAGCGCCTAGCTGGTTCAGTCACTTGAGCATCTGACTCTTGATTTTGGCTCAGGTCATGATCTCAGGGTTGTGAGATGGAGCCCCGCATTGGGCTCTGCGTCGGGCTCTGGGTTAGGCTCCTTGTTGGACTTGTGTTGGGCTCGTGTTGGGTGTGGAACCTGCTTGAGATGCCCTCTCTCCCTTTCCTTCTGCCCCTTCCCCACCTCCCATTTCCGCCCCCCATTCGCGCACGCACGCTTTCTCTCTCTCAAAAAAAAATTTTTTTAATCTAAAAAAAAAAAAAAATTGTCAACAACATAAAAGCATTGAAATGGCAAAAGAAGAATGACCTGTGTGAAATAATAGGAAATCTCAAAATATCTACATCGGTGTCTGCCCCTGCTTCCTGCTAATATTTGGTCATTAAACCACGGTTCCTCACGGAGAGCTACTAAAATCCTTGTAATTTCCTAAGTGACAGGATGATCGGAGTCTTACAAAGAGCTCCTAAATCCGCATCTTTTGTTCTTTTTTTTTTTTTAAGATTTTATTTATTTATATGACAGAGACACAGCGAGAGAGGGAACACAAGCAGGGGGAGCAGGAGAGGGAGAAGCAGGCTTCCCGCAGAGCAGGGAGCCCAATTCGGGCTCGATCCCAGGACTCTGGGATCATGACCTGAGAGCCGAAGGCAGACGCTTAACGACTGAGCCACCCAGACACCCCTGCATCTTTTGTTCTAATGGGATGAATCTGGGGCCTCTGGTTGGGGGCAGGTCACGGAAAACACTAAACAGGATTAGAAGCTTGGAACTTTCAGCCCCACCCCCATCTTCCCAGGAGACGTTAGGGGCTAGAGATTGAGTTAATAATTGAACATGCTATGTGATGAAGCCTCCATAAAAATCCCTAAAGTATGGGATTCAAGGAGCTTCCAGAATAGTGAATACATCAATATGCCAGGAGGGTAAAACACTCCAACTCCATCCATAAAGAAGTTCCTGCACCCAGACCCCTGCTGGACCTTGCCCTATGTACCTCTCCACCTAACTGTCCAGTTGTACCCTTTATTATATCTTGTTTTTTAAGCTTTTATTTTTTGATAGAGAGAGACAAAGCAAGAAAGGGAACACAAGCAGGGAGAGTGGGAGAGCGGAGAAGCAGGTCTCCTGCTGAGCAGGGAGCCCAGTGAAGGGCTCGATCCCAAGACCCCGGGATCATGACCTGAGCCAAAGACAGACGTGTAACGATTGCGCCACCCAGGAACCCCTCCTTTATTATATCTTTTATTTTTATTTTATTTATTTATTTTTAAAGATTTTATTTATTTATTTGAGAGAGCGAGAATGAGAGAGAGTACATGAGAGGGGGGAGGGTCAGAGGGAGAAGCAGGCTCCTCGCTGAGCAAGGAGCCCGATGCAGGACTCGATCCTAGGACTCCAGGATCATGACCTGAGCCGAAGGCAGTCGCTTAACCAACTGAGCCACCCAGGCGCCCTATTATATCTTTTATTAAAAACCAGGAAACAGAAAGTGTTTCCCTCTCTTCTGTGAACCATTCCAGCAAATTACCAAACACAAGGAGAGGATCATGGAAACCCCCATTTTAGAACCAGTTGGTCAGAAGTACAGGTGATGGGCTGAGACTTGCAATTGGCTTGCGAAATGGGGACAGCCTTGTAGGACTGAGCCCTTGACCTGTGTGGCCTTTGCTAACTCCAGGCAGTTAGTGTCAGAATTAAGTTAAATTGTAGGATGCCTAGCTGGTATCCACCAAAAATTGGAGAATTGTTTGGTATGGAAAATCCCACACATATGGTATCAGAAGTTGTGTGTGTGTTAGTAAAGGAAACAGGAGTTGTTAGTCTAAATCATGGGAAAAAAGAAAAAATTTCCTTTTCAGCCCAATTAGGAGACAAAAGATCCATAGACTCCAAATATGCATAAAAGCTACCAAAAGCTGCTGAATTCCCTTCATAATCTTTATAAAGGTAAAATGAGGAAGCCCCCGAGGGCAGAATAAGGAAATAAAATGCAAAACAGCCCAAGGGCAGTAAATCTAAGACACCCCCCCCCCCCATAAAGACTTCCTTTAGGTAAGAAGCTCAGCCTGAGGTGATAAATCAATACCCCTTGCATACAGTAAGGGCTGTGTCAGTTAAGAAGGCCCCAAAGATACCTCACTGGGAGAAGTAAAACAACCAGTAACGACCAAAGGAAGAAAAACATTAGCAAAAATCCAGCCTGTGAATCAACCTCTAACAAATGGGTAAGCCAGGGACATTCAAAGGCAGCCAGCATTCATAGAAAGAGAGAAAGGAAGAAAGGAAGGAAGGAAGGAAGGAAGGAAGGAAGGAAGGAAGGAAGGAAG
>NW_023270305.1:8247527-8506832 GCF_011800145.1 Mirounga leonina | reverse complement strand
AAGGAAGGAAGGAAGGAAGGAAGGAAGGAAGGAAGGAAGGAAGGAAGGAAGGAAGACCAGAAATTGCAACAAAATTTCCCAGCTACAAAGAATCACCCCAAAAATGAAAATCCCAAACAAATATTTGGCCATGACTTAAAAAGACTTAATGAGAAAGTAGACTTAGTGAAGAAAAAGATACAGAAGAGAAATCTCTCGTCCCAGAGAAGACGGTGTGAGAAAACAAGAGAAGATAAAACTTGATCTTACCCATTTGCAGAACTTAGAGCAGAGGTACAAGGGGAAAAAGAAACATCATAGAAATCAAAGCAAAAGCCAGGGAGCACCAGGGGGTATAAACACAGTGGGAAACACAGGAGAAGAACCAGGGCATAAAAATGAAACAGGTGTAGAAAATGAAATGGAAATAGAGTTTTAAAATAAGTCATAAAGAGGGGCGCCTGGGGGGCTCAGTCGTTAAGCTCAGGTCATGATCCCAGGGTCCTGGGATCAAGTCCCACATTGGGCTCCCTGCTCAACAGGAAGCCTGCTTGTCCTTCTCCCACTCCCCCTGCTTGTGTTCCCTCTCTCGCTGTGTCTCTCTCTGTCAAATAAATAAAATCTTTAAAAAAAATAAAATAAAATAAGTCATAAAGATGCTGATACATAGAGAAGACAGGCAGTGGAGAGGCAATAAACAGATAAGTGGAGTCCCCAAAGGAAGA
Organism: Mirounga leonina; assembly: GCF_011800145.1. Classification (NCBI taxonomy): domain Eukaryota; kingdom Metazoa; phylum Chordata; class Mammalia; order Carnivora; family Phocidae; genus Mirounga; species Mirounga leonina. The sequence goes on along the minus strand of NW_023270305.1, from coordinate 8,506,128 downwards.
AAACAAACTAAAGGAACCGAGCAAGTAATATGAGATGATGTTCCTGAAATAAAAGGCAACTTGACATACTGAGTACCAGGGGAAATGGACACCACATGGTCACTGCAAAGACATAGTAGACGTTAAAAATAAAGGAACAGTCCCTCTTCCTCTTTCACTTCCTCTTTCTTTGTCCTGTCCCTTCTAATCAATTCAGACAAAAGTCATTTGTTGGCACCAGGTCAAACTGGCATGCATGTAGGGAGGGGGAGAATGGGCAGAGGCGACCCCAAAAGTAACAGTGTTGGAGCCTGAGCAGAGGAAGGAGGACATCTGGGGACAAGAGCACAATGGACGGAATGTTTGTGTCCCCCTGGAATTCATATGTTGAAATCCTAACCCCCCAATGTGATGGTATTAGGAGGTGGGGCTTTTGGAGGTGATTAGGTTAGCAGGGTGAGGCTTCACACAGAGCCCCCTTGCTGTCTTTCTACCACGTGGGGACACAATGAGCGAGAAGTGAGCAGTCTGAAACCTGAGAGAGGGTCTCACCCCACCCGACCCTGTTGGCACTCTGATCTCAGACGTCTGGTCTCCAGAACTGTGGGAAATCAATTGTGTTGTTTATACACCACCTCGTCTGTGGTATTTTGTTACAGCAGCCTGAAGTGACTAAGACAAAGAGTGACCTGTCCTAGGATGTCAGAGCTTCATTGGGGTAGAGAGGGGACCCCATGGGGAAGAGCTGGCTGGCACAGGGTGTCACAACCCAAGTGGGGTGCAGAGAGTGTCCATGTTAGAGGGCAGCCTGGCGTGGGGTGCTGGAGCCTAAGTGGGTGAGGAGGGCTTCCGCATGGAGGGACAGCTCAGCATGGGCCCAGGTCTTGTGAGAATAGTATCAGTGCAGGAAGGGAGGCGGCCCAGCATGAAGTGTAGCCCCCTGACAGCGACCTGCAGCCATGAGTAGCCGCCAGAGCAACGGGGCTGGTGCGTACTCCGCAAAGCTCAGAGAGAGCAGGCTATCGGGACAAACAAACCTGTAGGTGACGACAAAGGCAGGCACCACCCCTGGACTCGGGAACCAGTGCTCAGGTCAGTACAGCGCACAGCGGCAGCATGGCCAGCCTGCCCAGACCGTAAGGCTGGCCTCAGGGCTGCCCGTGGGCGCCACACAACAGCAAACACCCGAAGGTGTCAGAGCTGATTGGGAACGCGGTGCTCTGCGGCGCATTTCCATCCATCTCTGGTGCCCCACCGCCAGGCACTTGCCTGCCCCTCTCTCACTTCCATTTCTTTCCTTACTTCTCCCATCTGAGGACTTCCAAGAGAAGCGACCTCTAGCTGATCAGAGGCAGATCAGAGGGAGCCTCCTGCAAGAGTTAATGATTACAACAGCCCAAGAATGTTTGAACCAAAGGATTAGCAGGCTAATCTAAAGACCTTGGTTCCGGTCCTTGGCCCTGGGTGTGGGACCTTACCGACTCAGGCTTAGGTAAATCCTGCTCCCTGGACAACTGGGCCCCGTTCCAAAGGAGAGGTTTCAGTGAGAGCTCCTGGCACTCACTCTCTCAAGTTGGTGCAGAACTAGTTGAAGAAATTTCTGTACCTAAAATGTAAACTCCAAGCGATTGCAGATGGAAAGACCAAATTCATTTTAACAGGCAGTTCAGCAAAGATATCAAGAGACGTTCCTTCCAGGTCAGACAGCGTGGGACGAGGGACACAGATAAAGCCTCTGAATCAAGGATGAGGAACATACAGACGGGAATTCCAGAGTGTGAAGAGGTTAGATTTAATGACATTCTAGAACACAGCCGAGGTAAGACCGTCGAGGATGGTAGAAACGTTCTTTCCCTGGGCTGACTAATACGGCTGCACCAGTGACATGTGGCTACTGAGCACTGGGAATACGGCTAGTGCAACTGAAGACCTGCATTTTCAATTTTACCTAATTGTCATTAATTAAAATATTTAAATAGGCACATGTGGCTAGTGGCTCCCATACTGAACAGCGGGCAGCTCTGCAGAAGTTGTGGTCATTGTGTAATTGACTTCTGGTGAACTGTGCGAATTATTCTGGTAGTTTTCAAATGTCTCAAATAATCAAAAAGAATTATTTTTTGTATAAATAAAATTCTGAGTGAAAGAACTCTTTTTTTTTAAAGAATTTTATTTATTTATTTATTTGTCAGAGAGAGAGAGCACACAAGCAGGGGAAGCAGCAGACAGAGGGAGAAGCAGGGAGCTGGATGTGGGACTCGATCCCAGAACCCTGGGATCATGACCTGAGCCGAAGGCAGACGCTTAACCGACTGAGCCACCCAGGCATCCCTGAAAGAACCCTTCTTAATTCATGTAAGTCAAATTTGCAGGGCTCTGGAGTCCTGGTGAGGCAAGTTACGTGAACTCGGATGCTAACTGTGGTCCAGATGGTGGTGTTCAAAGTGGGCAAACCACTCCCAGATAGGCATTACCAGAGCTCGATGATGACCAGTTGCTATCTGGGTGTTTGTTCCTGGTGTATGAAGGGGCTTTGTAAACGGGTAGAGTGCCTTGTAGACCTCCCAGTGGGGGAGAATTCCCCAGTGTTCCCATCCCTACCTAAATCTTCCCCACAAGAGCCTATCAGACACGTGTCAGAAGAGGTAGCATGGTTTTCTTCAGACCAGCACTCACGTGGTTTCTTATGCATGGGAAGTAACACAGGGAGGGTAACAGAGATGGGGAAAGAAGAAAACAGATGGGAAATGAGGGGATAGAATGGGGTCAACAGGAAAGGAAAGTCATCTTCTGCCTGAGGTAAGAAACCAGCAATTTCTAAGACCCCTTGGTGAGGATTTATTAATGTGTAAACAAGATGTTCCCCTTTCAACCCCAAAGACTCAGAAGTCTTTTGGGACCCATAAACCTGCAGGAAGAGGGGGCCGTGAGGTGGGCTAAGGGGAGCCTGTGCCGTGAAGAGGCAGGAAGAAAGTAAGGTTAGAGCTTAGAACTGCCAAGAAAATAATGGGCAAGGAGAGGAGCCAGCTCAGGGTTTTCCTGGTCTAAAGGGACTAGGAAGGCTGAGGCCTCTCCCCCAGCTGTCTCCCACCTGCCATACCTAAGTGTCCTACAGCTTCAGTGGGGGACCCTGGGAGGCCATCGCTGGCCTTCCATCACTTGTGTGAGGGGACAGACCTTGCCTATGGCCCTGTCTGCTCTCAGCAGTGCGGATGAAGAGGAGCACCTGAGGGCCAGGAAACTTTGCTCTATGGCTACTTCCCTGTCTGTAACAGAAATCCCAAGTGCCTCCCAGGACTCTTGTAAGCATAACCCAAAAGTCCCCATAGCCGTCAGTCTATGGATACAAACAAAATTATGTTTGCATCAGCAAGTGGAGATGTCCTGCTTTCGTCCCCACTTGCCCACTTGGGGCCCCAGGGCCCGGCCCGTTGCCCTCAAGTATTTGGGGCATTTCTCAGGAGGTGCGTCCTATGTGCTCCGAAACCCATCTGTGGGCTAGAGTCAGCGTCAAGCACTTTCGCCCCGTCCCCCCTCCTGCCCTGCTCCTCTCCACCAGCGTCCCCGTTCACAAGCCTGCGGCGAGGGCACCTCACCTGGGCCTCAGCCCAGGTGCCGCTTGTGAAAATGCAATGTCTGTCCCATGAATGCTCTCCCGTGCTTCTAGTGCTGTGCTCAAAGGCGCCAGCCGCTGGGCAGAAACTTCTCCGATTTTGTGAAATACTTGACAACCCTGCTTGTTTCACTCCAGTGACCAGACCTCAGCAACCTGTGGCTGCCAGAGAAGGTCATTTAAGAAAAAAACAAAAACAACTTAATTTTGAATAATAATAATGAGCTCCCCTTCTGCCTCCCAGCTCCCCTTTTCTGAGGTGGAAGCCCGGTTCAGCCGCACCTCACTTCGGGTATTTTGAGGTCTCAGGGAATGCTTTTTGCTGTCCTTGATTTGCTCTTCCTTGTCACTCGCTGGTTCCCCTGCCTGGGGAACCGATGTTCAGTCACAGCCCTGTGTCCAGACTTTGCCAATGGTCTGGCCAGTTCTGCAGCAGGTCTGGGTTCTCTCAGAAGTATCTTGTACAAATATGCCCTGAAAAATACAAACCACTGCACTCAGAGCTCGGAATGTTCTTATATAAAAGCTGAAAAGTCTACGAGCCCGTAAAGATACATCTCTTCTCCTCTGAATCAGACAACCGCGGTGCCGGAAGCACCCCTAGCAATGACCCAAAGTCATTATACTTGTGAGGACAGCCCCAGCGCCACCGGGCTGATCATGCCCAGAACTCCCTGCACAGGCCAGGCAGGGAGTGCCAAATTCTGGAAACCAGGTCGCGTCAGCCTTTGCGTGTCTTCGCCTCACCCAGCTGCTTCAGACGTGCCGGTGACTTCACCCCCTCCAGCTGCCAGGGAGAACACAGACATCCGCAGTCTTGCCACTCCCAGAGTCCTGTGGGAAGCCGAGCCGGCCCTGTGGCCCGTGTCTAGGGGGTGAATGGATCAGGCCAGCCTGTACGACTTCAGGGTTAGCATGTCCCACTGAGCATTCGGTGGATCTTCCATTGCCCTCCAGGCCTTGGCAGGGTCAGAAGCAGCCTCGAGTGTCAGTGCCTGGGGGGCCTGCATCAGGGACTGCGGTCCATTCTGGATTCCCAACATGGCCCACTGGCCTAGAGTTTGGCCCTCTCGTATGGCTACCTGAGGCCTCCTCACCCACAGCCCCGGCCAACATCCCTAAAGAAATGCCCCTAAAGATACGCCCTGAAGAAACATATCTTGCTCCATTTCCTCCTTCTTCCCTGGACCCAGCCGGCTTCCTCGCCCCCAGCAAGCTACAAAGCCAGAGCCAGTAGTGGGCTGTAGGGCAGCTGGTGGAGGGAGGCCATCAGCAGACAGAGCTCTGGGTCTAGAGCACAGAACAGCAGGTGGTGGAAGTGACCCTCTGTCCCCTGGGGAGTTTGCAGCAGTTAAGACAAGGGGCGGAGGACCCTCATGGTGAGAAGCTGTGGTGGGAACCTCCGGGGGCTGCTCAGTGCCTCCCTGGGTCACCAGCATCCTCGGTGACACAGGCAGCTCTGATCCCTAGTGGAGGTGGAGCGGCAACCCAGCCTCAGCATCCGGGGAGAAAGAAGTAAGACTCCGACCTGGAGGGGAGATCTCGGCACTCTCCTGAGCCAACTTGGGCCCCTCCCTGTGGCCCGTGGCCCATCTCCCAGGCCTCCTCAGCTCCTGGAACAGTCTCCGAAGGCCTAAAGTCATGCTTGGCACATAGCACAGGCTTGGTAAACAGGTGCCAAATGAATGGATGAATCTGAAAGTGAGGCCTGCTCCCCTGCAGTGTCTGCTTTCATGGCAAAACAGGCTGCAGCTTCGATATCCTTTGTGTGTTGGGACGCCGCCGCCCTGTCCCCCTCACCGTCTCAGCCCCTGTTCCTCAGCGAGAGTGCCCTCCTTGCCCTCCTCACTCGGCGTGGACAGAATCAAGGCTTGGGAGGCCCCCATGATTCTCTCTTTTTTACTAGTCTGGGCAGAATCCTGCCCTCACTCCTGTCGGACTGGTTTGGATGGCTCCATTTCATGGGGCCTGCACTCCTAAGAACAGCGTCATAAACACCTCACAGCGACATCTCTCACACAGTTGAACCTCACTTTCCTGGGGCCACAGCCCTCTGTGCTGAGGGCAGAAGCAGAGCACCGTGTGAAGGGCAGCACCCTCCTTGACCACATCTCCTCAGGGGCTCTGGAGGAAATCCTTATAAAATCTTTTTTTTCCCCCAAAAAAATGCTTAAGCAAGTAGGAGTAGACAGCTCCTGTGTGGAGTTCATTCATACACTCCACACATATTTCTCACCTGCCTTCCCTGTGTCAGGAGCTGCCCTAGGAACTGGGGTCCAGCAGAGAGCGCAACTAAATGCCCTCATGGAGCTTCCATTCTACTGCAGTAAGAGGGACGATAAACAAATAAATAATAGCACTAAGTGCCAAGAAGAAGAATCGGTCAGAGTAAAGGGATACAGAATGGCTGGGAAGGACGTGTGTGTGCGTGTGTGTGTGTGTGCGCGCGCGCGCGTGTGTGTGTGTGTGTGTGTGTCTTATCTGAGGGAATGTCTCCAGAGAAAGTCTTCCCGATAAAGTGATTTTGAACAGAGACCTGGAGAAAGTGAGAAAGTGAGCTGTGTCTTTGGGAGGAAGTTTATCTGTCCAGGAAGAAATTAAAAACACAAAGACCCTGAAGCAAGAGTGTCTGGTATGTTGAAGGAACAGCCAAGCAGCTGGTGTGGCTTAGGTGAGGGCAAAGAGCGGTAGATTTGAGAGGTAGCACGGAGTCCGAACCCAGATGTCACGGTAAAGATTTTAGATTCATTCCAAGTGATATGGGAATCCATTACAAGGTTCTGAGCGGAGGTGAGACATTATCCAACTTGAATTATCAGAGGAACACACGAAAGGATTGGTCTTTTATAGAAAGCTAACCAGGGAACTTAAATCCTCTTAACATCTCTATTGATATCACCATTGAGCAAGTACTAGAGATAATACCTCCAATGGCTTACTTCCTTTTTAGGGTCTGGTTATTCTTTGTGGGTCACTGGTAATTATCATAAAAAAGACACCCACCCCAACGCCTAGGGCAGGGTGGTCCGGTTTGTTTCCTTATCCCTGGTTTTCCCACACCTCCACATTTTTGGGATTTCTGTGAGCCTGACCACATAGCCCCCTATGTATGTCTCCCTACCTAGCCCCACCTGTCCCTTACTCATTGTTTCATACATTTGTTAGCATTCATGATCTAGGAAACACAGTTTTTGCTTATGTCTCTATTTCAGAGGAGGATTTGCTTCTCTCTAATATCCTCTATAAAATGCTGAGTGCTGTCTCTACATGATGGGGCAGTTCTGTTTTCCCTGCCATGCTGTGTTTTCTCTCTAGGAGAAACTTTCTCCTCGAACTTCTGCTATGGGAGGGATATTTTAAAGCCCCGTGACACGACAGCACACCGGAGACCATGAACACTGAGGGTGAGTAAGTAGGAAAGACTCACCTCCTCTGCTACAACAGCTGAAGGGAAAAATTCTGTTTCTTCATCTACTACCCTTAATACTCCATTCTGGTCACCAAATATGGGGGAGAGGGGTTCCCCACACCAAGCAATTCTCCAGTTTTCTGTAGATAACAACTGGGTGTCCTAGAACTCAATTCTGACATGACCTACCTTGGGTTAGAGCATACCCCACTGGTTAAGAGCTAGTCCCAGAAGACTTCAGCCCCTCCCCCGCTCCAGATAACAATTACAAGTCCACGTTGTTACATGTGCTTGTGACCTACTGAATATAAGTCAGAGGTTCCCACAACACCCACCTTGGGTTTGATAATTGGTTACAGCAGCTCACAGAATTTATAAAAATAGTTTACTTACTAGATTACTGGTTTATTTTTAAAGGATACAGTTCAGAACAGCTAAATAGAAGAGGCGCATAGGGCAAGGTATGGGGGAAGAGGTGTGGAGTTTCCCTGCTCTCTCCAGCACCCTCACGTGTTCACCAGCCCAGAAGCTCTCTGAACCCCACTGTTTAAGGGTCTTATGGAGGCTTCATTATGTAGGCATGATTGATTATATCACTGGCCATTGGTGATTAATTCAACCTCCAAACCCTCTCCCCTCCCCCAGAGATAAGGGATGCGGCTGAAAGTTCTAACCTTCTAATTACCTGGATGGTTCCCCTGGCAGCCAGCTCCCAGGTTAGAGGCTTTCAAAAAGTCACCTCATTAACATAAAGTTAGATATGGTTGAATGGGACTTGCTATGAATAACGAAAAACACTTTTATCTCTCTCATCTCATGAAATTCCAAAGATTTTAGGAGCTCAGTGCCGGGAATGGGGATGAAAACCAAAAATATACTTTTTATTATAATTCACAGTATTGCACTGAGCCTGGTGTACTACCAGGAGGTTTTCTCTTTCTTTCTTTCTTTCTTTCTTTCTTTTTTTAGGATTTTATTTATTTATTTGAGATAGAGAGAGAGAGCGCGAGCGCACAAGCAGAGGGAGCTGCGTAGGGAGAGGAAGAAGCAGAACCCCCCCGTAGAGCAGGGAGCCTGATGTGGGGGCTCAATCCCAGGACCCTGGGATCATGACCTGCGCCGAAGGCAGACGCTTAACCCACTGAGCCACCCAGGCCCCCCTACCAGGAGGTTTACAATAATATTTTGTATATATTTTTCCTATGGGAATGCATCTCTAATTTAATGACAAATGAGAAAATATAATCAACTTGCAAAATCTCTATTCCTGACAGTCTATAAAGTAGAAGATATCAGTAGATTTTCCTTGACACCATGGACTGGTGGTAATTTATTTTTGAATTTATGAGCATTATTTGACTCCCTGACTCACCACACGGCCTGAGAATCACTCCGATGGCATGCGAGTCATACTCTGGGAATTATGGAGGTGTGGCATGTCTGAGATAGTACAGAGTCTCCTGGTCCAGTTTTGCCCTTGCCTAAGTCAAAGACATTGGACAAAATGTCCTAGAGCTCCCTGTGCCCAGGACCTATTCTTCTTATTTTAAGTCAAGGAAAGCCCTACTCTTTACTATGCGCAAATGCGAGGACCAGCCAGGTTCTCCCCCCTGAGAAACTAGAACAAGCTGGGAAAACCTCACTCTACCCAGGCATGCTCTTGTTCAGGGAAATGCCTCTGGCCCTCCCTCTAATATTCAGTTGGCTTCTCCCTCAGGGCAACAGGACACACAAAGCTATAACAACACTGGCCTCGTGCACAAACATTCAGAGAATACAAGCAAACAGACCCATGGCTACCACAGCTTCCTCATACTAGAACAACTGTTCCTAGAACCCCAAACATACCATGATTCAGATCTCCACTGTTTTATTGCCTGTCATTGGAGAATAGGTAGTTAAGGTTTAGCTAACAGTGGGGTCTTTATTTTGTATAAGCTTTAGAGCAAAGGTGGGGATTCAAGCCGCACTGGCCATGTTGTTCCTGACAGTACCACCAGAATGACAGAAGGTAAGTTTGGAAATGATTTTGAGATGGGAAACAGCAGCTTTGGAGAAATGCTCTACCTAAGACTGGAGGCCTCACTTGGAGAACAAGAAATAATTCCATGTTCTGAGAGGTCACCAGCTAAGACTATCTAAGAAAATTTTCCTCATAATTTTGAAAATGAGAGTGTGATATAAACCAATCTTCCACAAATATACAATTTCTTAAGAAACTGGGCTATGTCCTGGAAGGGGAAAGGGAAGGAAAAGGAAGCTTATTATAGCTATGCATAGGCTGGTCCTGGTTCTTGCTTAGCTTTCGTACTGAGATAGGGTTCACAGACCAGACAGTTAGGATGGAACATGACAGGAAACAAAGTGGACGTCACCATGGTTTGCCATCTCCCTGGACACTCTGAGTTGACGGAACAAGCTGAACCGCACGGGGGTGGAATAAAATCCTTGAATGGGTAGCATGGGCCTTGGCAAAGAGTGTTCAGGAGAGGGCGCCTGGGTGGCTGAGTTGGTTGGGCGACTGCCTTCGGCTCAGATCATGATCCTGGAGTCCCAGGATCGAGTCCCGCATCGGGCTCCCTGCTCAGCGGGGAGCCTGCTTCTCCCTCTGACCCTCCCCCCTCTCATGTGCTCTCTGTCTCTGTCTCAAATAAATAAATAAAATCTTTAAAAAAAAAAAAAAAAAAGAGTGTTCAGGAGGATCTCTACTGAGTGACCAGAATCTAGGTCCTCCAGCAAGAATCCAATTTAGTGCTGAATAAGCTTATTCCCTCCTCCACTATGGGTTCCGCGGGCTACAGAAAAGTGGCATAAAACTGAGCCTCCTGGGGAGGGGGGTGGGAGGATGGGTTAGCCTGGTGGTGGGTATTGAGGAGGGCACATTCTGCATGGAGCACTGGGTGTTATGCACAAACAATGAATCATGGAACACTTCATCTAAAACTAATGATGTAATGTATGGGGATTAACATAAGAATAAAAAAAAAAGAAAAAAAAAACTGAGCCTCCTACTCAAACTATAGCTCTGAAGGGAAGATACATTTGTCCCGGATGAGTGAGAAAGCTCACACTTGTTCAAAGCCAAAACGAAAGTACGCCAGGTCTGCCTACTGTGACCTTGAGCAGCAAGAAAAATAAGTGGCTTTTCCCCCCGGGCAATTAGGTGAAAACACAAGGGGGAAAAAGAAAGAATACCTCATACAAAAGGCAGAAAACCCAATCCGAGAGAAACTGCAATCTGAGAACAAAGACGCTCTACCCAAAAACTTGTTCATGAACACTCACAGCGGCATTATTCATTATAGCTAAAAGGTGAAAACCACCCAGATTTCCATTATTTGATGAATGGGTAAACAAAATGTGGTATATCCCTGCAATGGAATATTATTTGGCCATAAAAAGCAACAAGGTACTGATGTATGCTCCAGTGTAGGTGAAACTTGAAAGCATTATGCTAGGGGTGCCTGGGTGGCTCAGTGGGTTAAGCGTCTGCCTTCGGCCCAGGTCATGAGCCCAGGGTCCTGGGATGGAGTCCCATGTTGGGCTCCCTGCTTCTCTCTCTCCGTCTGCCTGCTGCTCCCCCTGCTCATGCTCTCTGTCAAATAAATAAATAAAATCTCTTAAAAAAAAAAAGAAAGCATTATGCTAAGGGAAAGAAGCCAGTCACAAAGACATATTTATATGATTCCATTTCTATAAAATATCCAGAATAGGCAAACTATCTATATAGACAAAAAGTGGATTAGTGGCAGTTTAGGACTAGGGGGTGGGAGGACAGCAGAGTACTACCCAAAGGGTATGTGGTTTCATTCTGAAGTGATGAAAATATTCTAAAATTGACTGTGCTGGTGGTTGTACACATCTGTGGATATCCTAAAACCCACTGAATTGTACACGTTAAATGGGCAAGTTGTATGGCATGTGAATTACAGCTCAATAAATCTGTTTAAAAAAATAAGAGCTAGCAATGTTGTCTAAGAGACTCATTTATTTTTATTTTTATTTTTTTATTTTTTAAAGATTTTATTTATTCATTTGACAGAGAGAGACACAGCGAGAGAGGGAACACAAGCAGGGGGAGTGGGAGAGGGAGAAGCAGGCTCCTCGCTGAGCAGGGAGCCCGATGCGGGGCTCAATTCCAGGACCCTGGGATCATGACCTGAGCCGAAGGCAGATGCTTAACGACTGAGCCACCCAGGCGCCCCTATTTTTATTTTTTTAAAGAGTTTATTTATTTGACACAGAGAGAGAGAGAGATAGTGAGAGAGAGAGAGTGCAAGCAGGGGGAGCAGCAGGCAGAGGGAGAAGCAGACTCTCCGCTGAGCAGGGAGCCCGATGCGGGGCTCGATTCCAGGACTCCAGGATCAGGACCTGAGCCGAAGGCAGACGCTTAACTGACTGAGCCACCCAGGCTCCCTAAGAGACTCATTTAAACCAACCAAAAAAAATAGGTGCAGAAAAAATGCAATAAAGGCAGGGGGGAAGATTTTTTTTTTTAAAGTCAAATTTTCTGCAAATGCTTATGCTATAATATTTAATTATAAAACTTTAATAAATTCTAGAAAGTGATGCATCAGTTCAGGACCAGTCAGGAAAACAGGGACCACATTGGTTATTTTAACGGAGAGAATGTGGGGAATTGGTCAGGCTGACAAAACAAAAAGCACAAGGAGAAGCATGATGAGGTAGGTAGTAGAGTTAGTAACTACAGCTACCACCCCTGGGGAAATCAAGAAAAGAGGGGGACATTAGCTGAACTTAGAAACAAAGGAGGTGCCCCACAGAGTTGGGACTTGGATCTCTGAGGAGGGGACACCCTGGTTCCTCCTGCTACCTCAGGAGTTTGGAGTTTGTCCCCAGAGAGCAGGATCCCAGTCCTCTGAGGAGGGGGCACTGTTCAGCCACTGCTTAGCCCTCCAAGGGAGTATCAGCAGGCTGGTTCTAGGAGCAGGCAAAGAAGTTAGAAACTGGAACCAAGTGCTACAGTTGGGCTGAGGTGCTGTCTTGGGATCCTTCTGACAGGAATAATAAGTGGAAAGAGCAAGAGGCTTCTCCTCTCTCCCACCTTCTCATCTCTTTCCAGGTGCCCGTTATTGACAATGTTTACCAGGTAGCCCACTGGTGAAGAAGTGTCATTTGCAGAATCCTAACCTCAGCACTGCCAAGTTTGGAGGTGGGAGACAATAGATTAATAGCACAGATGATGAGAAAACATCAAAATGAGATGAAAGGGATGATTGGAGAGCTAAGGAAAAATCAAAACCAACGGTCACATTGCACCATTGACAATTTGGCTAAAAATTGAATTTATAACATGGAGAAAATGCTTGATGTAATTGTAGTAAATTCAGAAGAAAAAGACAAAGATATTAAAGCAATTAACAAGGAGATGATACATGTGAAGGACAAAGATGTTTCTTTTTTTGTCCCCCAAATTCTTTTTAATAGTGTCTTCTCATTGGCTTTAAGTTGTACAAGATGTTTCAAACAAGACTAATTCTTATCCCTGAAGTAGAAAAATCTATCAAAGGTCAGAGAAAAAATATTCAGGGCTGTTATACAGAAAAATTTCCCTGAAAAGATTAAAGAACTTAATTTCAAATATCAAGGTTATACTGTAATACTGTTAGGAAATCTGTTAGGAACTGATTGACAGCGAGATATATTGTGGTTAAGACATCAAACTTCAGGGGTGCCTGGGTAGCTCAGTCGTTAAGTGTCTGCCTTCAGCTCAGGTTATGATCCCGGGGTCCTGGGATAGAGCCCGGCATTGGGCTCCCTGCTTCGGGGGAAGCCTGCTGCTCCCTCTCCCACTCCCCCTGCTTGTGTTCCCTCTCTAGCTGTCTCTCTCTCTGTCAAATAAATAAATAAATAAATCTTAAAAAAAAAAAGACATCAAACTTCAAAAGTAGAGAAAAAAATTCTTTTTTTCTTTTTTTTTTTAAAGTTTTTAATTATTTATTTGACAGAGAGACAGCGAGAAAAGGAACACAAGCAGGGGGAGTGGGGGAGAGAGAAGCAGGCTTCCCCCAAAGCAGGGAGCCCAATGCAGGGCTCGATCCCAGGACCCTGGGATCATGACCTGAGCCGAAGGCAGATGCTTAACTGACTGAGCCACCCAGGTGCCCCGAGAAAAAAATTCTTAAGTAGTTTAAAATCAAATCAGCCTAAGACTTTTCCATAAGATTCTTATGTAAGAACAGTGTTCACAAAGTCCCCGGGGGTGAGGGTGGTGGGGGGGGGGGAGGGGACAGCAAGACTCAAGAATAGTTGTTTAAGGGGCACCTAGGTGGCTCAGTTGGTTGAGCATCTGCCTTTGGCTCAGGTCATGATCCCAGGGTCCTGGGATCCAGCCCCAGAGCCCTGCATCTGGCTCACTGCTCAGATAGGAGCCTGCTTCTCCCTCTGCCTCTGCCTCTCCCCCTGCTTGTGCGTGTTCTCTCTCTCCAATAAATAAATAAAATCTTAAAAAAAAAAATCAGTTAAGTTTAAATAAAACAAGAAGGCATTTTTTTGTTTTGATTTCTTTTATTTAAATTCAATTAATTAACATAGAGTGTATTATTAGTTTCAGAGGTAGAGTTCAGTGATACATCAGTCTTATATAATACCCAGTGCTCATTACATCATGTGACCTCCTTAATGTCCATCACCCAGTTACCCCAATCTCCCACCCCCCTCCAGCACCCTCAGTTTGTTTCCTATGATTAAGTCTCTTATGGTTTGTCTCCCTTTCTGATTTCGTTTTGTTTTATTTTTCCCTCCCTTCCCCTAAGATCCTCTGTCTTGTTTCTTAAATTCCACATATGAGTGAGATCATATAATTGTCTTTCTCTGATTGACTTATTTCACTTAGCATAATACCCTCTAGTTCCATCCATATCCTTGCAAACAGCAAATTTCTTTTTTTGATGGCTGCATAATATTCCATTGTATATATACACCACAGCTTCTTTATCCATTCATCTGTAGATGGACATCTGGGCTCTTTCCATAGTTTGGCTATTGTGGACATTGCTCCTATAAACATTGGGGTGCACGTACCCCTTCGGATCCCTACATTTGTATCTTTGGGGTAAATCCCTAGTAGTGCAATTGCTGGGTCATAGGGTAGCTCTGTTTTCAACTTTTTGAGGAAACTCCATACTGTTCTCCAGAGTGGCTGCACCAGCTTGCATTCCCACCAACAGTATAAGTTGGCCCCCCCTTTCTCCACATCCTCACCAACATCTCTCTTCTCCTGACTTGTTAATTTTAGCCATTCTGACTGGTGTGAGGTGGTATCTCATTGTGGTTTTGATTTGTATTTCCCTGATACCTACTGATGTTATGCATTTTTTCACATGTCTGTTGGCCATTTGGATGTCTTCTTCGGAGAAATGTCTGTTCATGTCTTCTGCCCATGTCCTGATTGGATTATGTGGTTTTTGGGTGTTGAGTTTGATAAGTTCTTTATCGATTTTGGGTACTAGCCCTTTATCTCAAAAGACATTTGCAAATGCCTTCCCCCATTCTGTCAGTTGTCTTTTGGTTTTGTCCACTATTTCTTTTGCTGTGCAAAAGCTTTTTATCTTGATGAAGTTCAAATAGTTCATTTTTGCCTTAGTTTCCCTTGCCTTTGGAGACGTGTCTAGGAAGGCATTTTCAAAACTTAAGGAGTATAAGGCTGTTGAAAGATTGCAAATACACACAAATTCTTTGTAGCTTCTCCCATCAAAAGATGAAGTCTGTTTCTTCATCATTTAAATCTGGGCTGGCCTTATGATTTGCTTTGGCCAATGACACAGCAGAAGGGACATGACATGAATTCCAAGCCGGCAGCTTCCATTCTCACTCTCTGCCACCACTGTGAACAAACCCAAACAAGTCTGCAGGAGGGGCTACAGGTGCCTTGGCTGACCACCAGACCTGAGCCATGCAGCCCAGCCAGGTTTGATCCTGGCTGACCAGTTGCACAGGTAGGTCCAGGAGAGATCAGCTGAACCTCCCAGTTGAACCCAGCCCAACTGACCAACTTACAGAACCGGGAGCTAGGAAATGATCATTGGGGGTGGTTTGTAACCCACATAAATAAAGGCTAACTGATAAATGATGAAATCCCTATAACTGAATCAAAATCAAGTCAGACATGAAGAAGCCATACACAGTAAATACATTTAAATACTGAAATTAAGAAAAATCAATAGGAAAATGATGGATAAAAATAGAATGTAAGTATTATAAACCCTGACGAAGTAAAAAATAATATGATCCCCAAATTAGGAAGTACAGGGAAGATAGCAGGGAACTCGCTACTGAGCAATATTGAAACACATAGTTGAAAAAGTCCCTCCGTCCTATTATGATTTTTTTTATCATTTTAACTTTTGAGAAACCTTTTACAAATCAATCTCTCTTACAATGAAGAAACATGCATCTGAGCAGTTTCTTTCAGTTCTTTTGTTAAATCCAAGTAAGACTAAGTTCAACACTGTATTTTAAAAATAGCATGTGCAAACTGAGCCTATTCCTGTCCATTACTCTATGCAGCTCTCTATCTGTCCTCTCTGTATTTATGCTTGTCATAATGCTGTTCACCACATGTGGATATTAGTATTTCTGTGATACTGAAATTGGGATGGCTTGAACTTTTATTTCTTGAAATTTTTATAAAAGGCTTATATTATTTTTATAAAAACAACAAATTTGTAAAAAGAGTTTACAAGAAATTTCATTAGCAGTCCCGGTGGAAAGCGGCATTTTCATAGGGAATATTAAAATGGCATTATGCTCTAAGATGTGGTCTATCTAAACTAGTGGTATGCAATATCAATATCCAGGCTTCAGCCAGACCAGAACCATTCAATCAAAATCTCTGGGATGGGGCCCGAGAATGATATAATTCAAATGTTCCCCCAGGAGATTCTGATGTGCAACTCTGGCTGAGAACCACTTGTCTCAACAAGCCATACAGACACATTCCTAAAATGCAATGTGTGTTGCTGGAAGTCAGGCTCCTCATTCCACCCTATGCCTTTTCCAGCCCACAGGGACATCCAGAGGATCTGTTACTAAAGAAGACAGGGAGAACGAATATTCTGGGTGGGCTACTAGCAGATAGGATGCCTGTCAGCACCAACTGGGGGCAAGATGCTTTCTTGTTTACATCCAGAAGGAGAAAGAGCCTGGCTTTTCCCCCCCAGATGCTCTGAGTTGGCAGGTCTTTGTGTCCCACAGGTTCTAAATGAATCCACTACAGAACCAGTTCTTATCAAGTGAGATGGAATTATTGTGATTGGTTTACCAATGCTTCTTAAACTTTATTATGTAGAGGAATTGCCCAGGAATCTTGTTAAAATGCAGATTTTGATTCAGCAGGTCTGGAGTGGGGCCAAGATTCTGCATTTCTAACAAGCTCCCAGGTGATTAGAATGGCTGTCAGGCATCAATTACAATGTCCACCTTAACTATCAAGCACACCTGATATTTACAGTAGCTGAGGAACGCATTCTTTCCTTGTAGGTGAATATACGAGAAGCCAATTATTATCAGAAGGTGCCTAATGAGCAAAGCCAGATTGCAAAGCGTGTATGAAGGCACAGAAGCAAGGAACTGCTCACGTGCAGGGTGAATCAGGAGCTGGAGGTAGGCAGAGTCAGATCGCTGAAGGGTTGGACTTTCATCTGTATTCTGCAGAGCACAAAGCCTCTAAGAGATTTAGCATGAAAAAAAGTCTTTTAAGAGTCAAATTTGTTTGGGCAGTGCTGTACACTATGTCCCTCACTTGGACATTTACAATGCATAATTTGATTTTAAAGATACTAAGAAGCCTTTTGTCAAATAAAGATAATACCTCATAAACAGTACAGGTTATATAATTTGTGGAGCCCAATGCAAAATGATAATTTATCTTTTCCAAAAACTTAAGATTTTCTAGATGACAATGACGGAGCATTAAACCAATTGTGGAAGTCTTCTACTAAAGCTTCTAAAGCTTCAGGCCTTGTGGGACTGCAGGTCACATGCCTGTGAAGCTGCCCTGTTCATGGGGATATTGGGAGCATTAAATGAAATAATGTATGGAAAGTGCTTTAGTGCTTACATGCTGTAAGCATCACTACCAAAGCTACGGTTGGGTCTCAAGCCTGGAATCACCACTACCAAAGCTTACATACTGTAAGCTTACATATTGCAAGCACTAAATAAATAAATAATGATAGTGTTCACACAGCTTTTAGTTAGGACTCTTGGTTGTAACAAAAACTCACTTCATTAAGCTTAAGCAAAAAAAGCAGAATTTATTATAATGATCCAGGTATGTGTTTCAGAATCCAAGGGTAGGGGCGTCTGGGTGGCACAGTCATTGGGCGTCTGCCTTTGGCTCAGCTCATGATCCCGGGGTCCTGGGACTGAGCCCTGCATCGGGCTCCCTGCTCCACAGGAAGCCTGCTTCTCCCTCTCCCACTGTCCCTGCTTGTGTTCCCTCTCTCGCTGTCTCTGTCTCTGTCAAATAAATAAAATCTTAAAAAAAAAAACAAAAACAGAATCTAAGGGTAGAAGCAGCTAGCAAGGTACAGGAACAAAGGGAAAGAGAGGCATTATTAGGACTCTTCTTTTCTCTCTGAACTCAAGTTTTCTCTATGGGTTCCCTGTCCACACTGTGGGACAAATCAGCCCAGAGATGACAGGTTCAAGAGACTTCCCAGAGGGAGATGGGGGTCTCTTAATCCCAATTCCACATTCTGAGGGAGGGCTTCTGATGGCTCCATCTATGTTCACCCAGATTAAACAACTGTACATAACTCTTCAGCTATTATCAGCCCAAAGGAAGGGGAAGAAGGCAACATATGTACATCCCAGTGTCTCCCATTCTTCCTTGATCATGAGACATTTCTTGAAGAAACATCTATTAGTACTGAACAGAACATACTTGGGAAATGCAGTTGTGGGTGACAGGAAGCAATGGAATGGCTAAAGGAGAGGCAAGAGAGCCAGGAATCAGATTTTCATTTTATTTTATTTTTTTTATTTTTAAAGATTATTTATTTATTTATTTGAGACAGAGAGAATGAGAGAGAGAGAGCACATGAGAGGGGGGAGGGTCAGAGGGAGAAGCAGTTTCCTTGCTGAGCAGGGAGCCCGATGCGGGACTCGATCCAGGGACTCCAGGATCATGACCTGAGCCGAAGGCAGTCGCTTAACCAACTGAGCCACCCAGGCGCCCCAGATTTTCATTTTAGATGGCAGGGAGCAGAACTGACTAGAGAGAACAAGACTGAACACAAGAAGGCTAATTAAGAGCCTGCTATAGAAATCCAGACCTGGCATGCAAGGCTAGTATTAATGATACATGAGGAAAAACTCTCTCCAGAAATATATGGGAAGTGAAAATCCTGTATGAGGAGGGAGGTATAAGAGAAAGAGACAAGGATGCTTCAAAGGACTAACTTGGGGTACTCAGTAGGTCATGGCACTATCAACTGTTGAGATAATACAAGAATTGGGGGTGGGGGATGGGTGTAAGTTGTTTTTCTTTGGTGCCAGGAAGAATATTCAAGTGGGAATATCTAGAAGCGGGCGCCTGGGTGGCTCAGTTGGTTAAGCGACTGCCTTCGGCTCAGGTCATGATCCTGGAGTCCCTGGATCGAGTCCCGCATCGAGTCCCGCATCGGGCTCCCTGCTCGGCAGGGAGTCTGCTTCTCCCTCTGACCCTCCCCCCTCTCACGTGCTCTCTCTCTCTCTGTCTCAAATAAATAAATAAAATCTTTAAAAAAAAAAAAAAGAAATATCTAGAAGCCTGGAATGTGGGCCACACGTAAAGGCTTGAGACAGATTCAAATGTCACACATTTTCGATAATAATTAAAAACGGAAAAGCTCAGGCATTCAGCATATGATTGTTGAACACTACCATGGCCCAAGCCCTGGGGGACACAACACACCTGCGTGAACGAAACACACATGGTCCCTGCAGCCCCTCGTGGAGCTTACAGTCGCCCAGGAAGATAAATTAAAAAGCACTCCGTTTCAGAAATACAGAATGTCAGAGTTGTGCAAACCATGGAGAACAAGGTGGACACAGTGCCGCTGCCCCTGCCACATTACAGCTGTGCGACAGGGGCACACTACGGCTGGGTCTCAAGCCTGCAATCACCACCACCAAAGCCACGGACTCAGGATGGCAGCGCGGGTTTGGTCTCTAACTGCTGGGGGTGGGGCCCGGACAGGGCGGGTGCGCTTGGCGAGCGCGGGTGATGAAAATCGGCGGCGAGGGAGAATCACTCGCCCAGTAGATCGACCTGAATCTCCTTTGTGTTTACCCCGGCCAAGCAATGTGCTGAGCTGGCTCCACTTGCCCAAGGGGCAACGACTAGAATGACAGTCCACGTGGGGGGTTCACTTTTCCACCCGAAACACGTCTCCACCGTCTTGCTGCGGGGAGAGGGTGAGGATGAAACCTAAGGGCCTGGCTTTCTGTCTGGCTCCTGTGGGTGCCAGCACCCCAGAAGTGAAGTTCGAGGGCAATGACACCCGCACAAGCGGTTGGCGGAGAACAATGAGCTACCGGGGAGGAAGCGGAGGGTACGCGAATTCGGAAGTCGAGGCCCCACGCGGGAAGACAGAGGCGAACGCGGTGCTCGGCGACAGCACGCCTGCGCCACCCGAACTCAGGCTAGCGTCCCCGTCTGGCCGCGCCGCCGCCGAGCCCGGGACCAGGCGCGAGCCCGCAAGGTGAAGGCGGGGGAGCGCACGCCTGAGGGACGGCCGAAAAGCGCGAGCGCAGAGAGCGTGCGCACGCGCAGAACTCCCGCCGGCCGGCGCCCGGAGCGCGGGAGAAGCGACGGAAGCCACTGAGAGGAGCCGCACCTCGGTGAGTGCTCCCCCTCCCCTTTCTCCCGGAGTGCCTTGCGCGCGCCCGGTGGGCGGGGGGGGAGGGGAGGGGAGGCGGCGGTGGCAGCCATGTTGTTGTGAGTCTCTGTGTCTCACCCTCGGTACTTCGGTGGTTCGGAGGAGGAGGGGGAGGAGAAGGAGGAGGTGGGGTGGGGGGGAGGGAGGTAGGTGGAGAAAGAAGATATTGCCGCCACCGAAGGCGGAGGAGGGAAGGACGGCCAAGAGCGACGCCGCCGTGTGCCCAACGGTCGGTGTCCCCGGCTGAGGCAGCGCGGCCGCAGCAGCCCCGTAAGTCAGTGCGCGTTTGCTCCCTCTCCCCGTGCTCTGGCGGCGCAGGAGCTGGCTTCCCGGGCTTTGTGTGGCGGTCTTGGCGGGAGCAGCCCGCAGGGCGGGAGGGCGGATGGGGCCTGCGGGCAGCCCGGGAAGGCTGCGGCCTGGGGCCCGGGGCCCGCTCGCACAATGCGGGGGGAGGGGTGCCGGAAGGGGGTGTGCGCCCGGCTCGGGGGGGCTGCTCGGCTCTCCCGTTTCCTTTCCTCCCCCACGCCGCTGCCTCGCGGCGCTGGGGACCCACCCCACTAGCCCTGGGTTTCTCGGCGCTTGGGGTTAGGGACCGAGCTGTCCGCTCAGCCCATGGTCGTTAAGAGGGGAGAGGCCGGTAGACCCAGAGAAGTGTGCGAGTTGGAAGTGGGCGAAGAGGAAGGAGTGGGTTTATGAAAACAAGTGTGGGAATTCTCGGGGAGCCGAGTGTGTCCGGGAAAAGCTTTCGGCAGACAGGTGTGGGTATGAAGGAAACAGCGACTTGGGTTAGACTCATTAGGTGCCATTCTTAAGGAATGTTATGTTTCTGTTACCGGAACAGATTTCGACACTCAGGTGTATAAATTAAGACGAAAGACAAGATTAGAAGCTTCAGGCATTTTAGCAATAGTTTTGTGTCTGCATTGGGCCAAATTTTGGGATAATTGTTTAAAGTTTTATTCCCAAACGCGTGTAAAAGTTACGCTGCTTCTGAGAACACAGCTAGGGAAAACCCATTTTTCTTAACTTCGTTTTTCATTCTAACACATATTTAAACATTCTGGGGGGTTAATGTTGCGAGCATATTAGGTGTAATAAGACAATCATGTCGGTTAAAGTTAGGGTTTCGGACTTTGTGAGATTTTAACGTAAGAAAACTGGTGATAGGTTTTTTTCGGTAAAGGTTTTTAGGGAAAGCTTTATTAGACAAATGCTTTTAAACGCTTACGAGAAATATAATATCTGTAAGGGTATATCAAAAAACCAATTTTAACAAAGGGAGTTACCTAAGGATTTTAAAAGCTTGTTTACTGCTTAGATTTCGTATTTAATAGGTGACTCACCATGTGACCTGGAGTATCGGAGGACGATTTAAGGAATTCTGGCTAGGAATCGTAGGACAAATATTTTTAATTGGTTTCTTTTTAAAGATGATTGGCTTCATCTGCACAGGCAGCGTGAATAGTTGTTGATACTTCCCTTTCGCATGAATGTCTTTTAAAGTTCAATTTTTGGTGAACTTAAGTTTTGTAGAATTGTCTTTTGGGGTCCTAAAGGGCGGTTCTTTGTACCCAGTAAAGGTTTACACTGATTTAAAAAATTTTATTTCAGAATCCTGGTTCTTAAGCTTTTAAGTTTTTTTTTCTTATTTGTACAAGTCTGGCTATTTAATCTTCAAGTTAGATTTGCTATTAACAAACTTGAACATTTTCAAGAAAATTTAAACTTTAATTTTTATGCATAGTTTACTTAATTTGAGTGCAAAGTTCCCTTAGATGTTTTTAATATTTAGTAAGATTTCCACTTAAAAGTCTAAATTACTGCCATATTTAAATTGGTCTTACAAGGTTTGTACACCTTAATAGTCCAGTTTTTCTTAGGTAAGCCAAACTATGCAGTCTGAACAAAGGTAATACTAGGATTTTGTTTCTCTTAAACCTTCCATACTTGTTTATAAATCTTTCTGGTGTTGTAATATAATTTGTCTTCCTGTGTACGTACTTAGAAGTAACTATAATAGAGATTTGGGCCAGGTCTGACATCCAAATCCAATCTGGTCAGTGACCAGATAGTCTTGCTTTTTATAGACATTGACAAGATCTTCATAATTTTAAGGGGAGGTTGGTTCCTGTCTCCTGGACTCAAGTTCTCCATACTTCCTAATTCAATGACCTTTAAATTTGTTGGATTTTTAACATAGCAAAATAATCTGTATTTTTTTCATGTTTTTAAAGTTTAGGATTTTAAATATCTGAGTGTATCTCGTATGGCTTTGGCTTGCAGTTTGTGGCTGTTTTACTGACGTGTGTGATTAATATAAAAATTGTACTAATAACTAAAATTGGTTTGTGATGTATTAGATTTCTTGCTGTTTTTAAGGCATGAAAAACAGTCTGACTTGGCTCCTGTTGTCCCACTTGACTCTTGCCGGATGAATTTGTAAGAAGGAACTGATAAGAGTTTGACTTAGCCTTTCTCTTTTTCTCTTTGGAAGGCTGCCCCCTGCAGAAAGCACTTTGTTCTGCTTCTTGAGGCCACCATGATAGACTCTGCGCCTTTTTGGAGGACCATCTGTTGTCCAGTGCTATATCCCTGACTGGTTTAGGATAATTAAGGGGTATGGTGGTAGGAACCCCATTGGCCTAGGTCTGAATTAGTCGTTCCATTGTACCTTGGTCAGTAAAAGGAGATAGTTGAATTGCTATCAGTCTAGTTCCTGTGTGTCTCACTTCTGAATTCTGATGTGGTGGAAAAATTTTCCTTCAAACCTTATCATTTAGAAGCTAATATTTTAATAATGATTTTTATATTTAGGAAAGTAGAAGGTGTTTTTCACTTAAAATGTATTGCTTTTGTAGTGGGAAAAGTGAATTTACAGAGCTATTACTTTGAAGCCTTTCCAGTGAAACAGTATAGAATTATTATATAGGTAGTTTCATGGTAAATGCTTTTTTCTTCTCAGAGTTTCAGGTAGCAGTATGTTTACACATAAGGTTAATGTATTTTTTTCCTTAGTGACTTTTTCGTCCAACTCAAAAGATCCAACTTTATAAATAAAAAATTAAGACTTGGGGTGCCTGGGTGGCTCAGTCGTTAGGGGTCTGCCTTTGGCTCGGGTCATGATCCTGGGGCCCTGGGATCGAGCCCCACATCGGGTTCCGTGCTCGGCAGGAAGCCTGCATCTCTCTCTCCCACTCCCCATGCTTGTGTTCCCTCTCTCGCTATCTCTCTTTGTCAAATAAAGAAATAAAAAATCTTTTTTAAAAAAATTAAGACTTGCCTAATTAAACAGTGTCACCTTCTAAAGAGTCATTTAATTCTTTTTTTAAAAAAATTTTATTTGTGGGGCGCCTGGGTGGCCCAGTCGGTTAAGCGTCTGCCTTCGGCTCAGGTCATGATCCCAGGAGAGTCCCACGTTGGGCTCCCTGCTTGGCGAGGAGCCTGCTTCTCCCTCTTCCCCTGCTTGTGTGCTTTCTCTCTCTCGCTATCTCTCTCTCAAATAAATAAATAAAACTTAAAAAAAAAAAGATTTTATTTGTCAGAGAGAGCATGAGTGAGAGAGCACAAGCAGGGGGAGCGGCAGGCAGAGGGAGAAGCAGGCTCTCTGCTGAGCAAGGAGCCTGATGGCCGGACTCAATCCTAGGACTCTCCAGCCGAAGGCAGATGCTTAACCAGATTGAACCACCCAGGCGTCCCGAGTCATTTAATTCTTAATGAAATTGTGGACATTTTTGTCTTTTGTTGACCTTTTTCTTAAATGAAAAGTTTATTTGACCGTTTCCTGGCTCCTTTATTTTTCTAAAGTGCCTTTTTTTTTTTTTTTTTTTTTTTAGATTTTATTTATTTGACAGGGAGAGAGACAGAGAGGGAACCCAAGCAGGGACAGTGGGAGAGGGAGAAGTAGGGCTCCCGCTGAGCAGGGAGCCCAGTGCAGGGCTCGATCCCAGGACTCCGGGATCATGACCTGAGCCGAAGGCAGACACTTAACGACTGAGCCACCCAGGCGCCCCTCTAAAGTGCTTTAAAGAATTAAAGTATGGGTTATTCAAGCATGTTGGCAGAAATCATAGTTTCTTTAGTATATTTCACCTCTGCAGATTTAGCTGCTGTAATCCCATCCATTTTTAGTTTATGTATTACAGATTTTTACTTTTTTAAAAAAAGATTTTATTTTATTTATTTATTTGACGCAGAGAGCGCGCAGACTCCCCGCTGAGCAAGGAGCCCGATGCGGGGCTCCATCCCAGGCCCCTGAGATAATGACCTGGGCTGAAGGCGAGCCGCCCAGGCGCCCCTAGATTTTTACTTCTTATTCACTTACTGTTCTCTTCTAGAGAGATAAAAGATGTTGGAGTAGAGTACTAGAAAAACATGCAAAGGTGTACACCTTATGTTCATATCCCAGGATTTCGCTTCCAAGTACAAAAAAGGGGAAGAAGTGTGAAGGGAGAAGGGGTAGTTGGAATGTCAGAATACTTTGGACTGAAAATGGGACAGGGAAAGAAAAAAGGCAGTCATTATCACCTACCTAAGGCGAAAGGTGCATTTGAACCACAAAACTTCCCTTCCAGGAAGGGATGGTGAAATGGACTATAAAACGTTACAAAACCATCTATTGAACACCTGCCCAGGAGAATAAAACCTGCAACTGCCTGCCAGAGTATCTAAAAAATGGTGTGTGATGTGATGGGATGGGGTATAAAAGGCTCTTTTCACACTTTTTTTTTTTTTTTTTACATTTATTTATTTGAGAGAGTGAGAGCACACGAGGTGGGGGCAGAGGGCATCCTCAAGCAGACTCCCTGCTGAACATGGGGCCCAATGCAGTGCTTGATCCCAGGACCCTGAGATCATGACCTGAGCCCAGATCAAGAGGCAGTGCTTCATCAACTGAGCCACCCAGGCACCCCATATCTTTGTGATTTCTATTGTAGTGGACATCTCATATCAAGAGTTTTAGATCTCAAAGTAGTGATCTGTGATTTTAGGCATGGTTTTTGAAAGACTTATTTAGGGATCAGTGGGATATCCTCTTGACTGTGTAAGATGCAACTGGTTTTATTCATTCAGACATTAAAGAAGGTAAATGAGTAGTAGAGACAAGCTAACCCTAAGTATAGGTCTTTGCTAGGCAGTCAAATAAAGCAAATTGTACGTAGAGAAAAATATGGGTGGTTTTTGTCTGATTTTGTTAAATACCAAAAATTATATACAGATAGGAGCTACTTGTGTTTTCCATTTTGGTGATCAGGTCATTTATTAACATCTATTTAGTATTTTATCAGCACTTTAAGCCTGAATAAATGTAAAATAGTAAATTTTCTGTAGTACAATCTGAATCTTTAAAACATTATAAAATAAGCAAGATTAGAAGTTTTGAGAAGATGATAGCTGCAGTTTTCCCTGCAGATGTTTTCTTGGACCACCTTGCAGTTGAAATACAGTTGACTGCTGAAAAGGAATGCAAGGGGAAAGTCTTAGGTGCCTTCATTTAATCTCTAAGTTAGTTGCTCCTACACTAGCAGAAATGGGAGTACTCTGTGTAGGAACTTGCCAAAGATAAATTGTTTGCTAATTTTTATTTTAAGTCTGGTTGAGAAGATGGTTCTGGAGTGTTATTTGAGGAGCATTCAGTCCCATTTGTTACTCTGGATATTCTAAGTTTTATCTTCTCATCAGAGTAGACTACCAGAAACTTGCACACATTTTTTTGAGATTTGTAGGCCTGTGATGTGCCAGACTTTGTTTAGATATTGGTGGTACCAGATCCTTGTTAATTGAGTTTATAGCAAAGCGAAGAGTAAGATGATTAAACTTGTGATTGCAGTGCAGTACACTAAGTGCCACGCATATTGTGTTAAAAAAGTGCGGTGGACTCACATAGGTAGACATTGCAGGGGTCAGGAAGAGCTTTTCACATGAGGTTAAGTTAGTCTTTTTTTTTTTTTTTAATTTATTTATTCATGAGAGTCAGAGAGAGAGATAGAGAGAGGCAGTGGCAGAGGGAGAAGCAGACTCCCCACCTAGCAGGGAGCCCGATGCAGGACTCGATCCCAGGACCCTGGGATCGTGACCTGAGCCGAAGGCAGATGCTTAACCATCTGAGCCACCCAGGCATCCCTTTTTTTTTTTTTTTTTAAGATTTTATTTATTTATTTGACAGAGAGACAGCGAGAGAGGGAACACAAGCAGGGGGAGTGGGAGAGGGAGAAGCAGGCTTCCCACTGAGCAGGGAGCCTGATGCGGGGCTCTATCCCAGGACCCTGGGATCATGACCTGAGCGGAAGGCAGATACTTAACGACTGAGCCACCCAGGCGCCCTGAGGTTAAGTTAGTCTTAAAAAGACTTGAGAGGGGCATCTTGTTGGCTCAGTCAGTAGAGCATGCAACTCTTGGTCTCGGGGTCGTAAATTCAAGCTCCATGTTGGGCTTGGAGCCTACTTAAAATGGGAAAAAAAAAAAAGACTTGGAGAAATTAATTTAGTCAAGAGATAGGTGAAATGGCATTCAGCTGGAGGGATTAGTATGGGTAGTGACCCTGATAGGGGAGAATAGCAGAACTTGACATGGAAATAGGGAAAATTGAAAAGATATGACTGGGGGCACCTGGGTGGCTCATTCGGTTAAGCATCTGCCTTTGGCTTAGGTCATGATCCCAGGGTCCTGGGATCGAGCCCCGTATCAGGCTACCTGCTCAGTGGGGAGCCTGCTTCTCTTTCTCCCTCTGCCTGCCTCTCTGCCTACTTGTGCTTTCTCTCTCTGTCAAATAAATAAATAATCTTTAAAAAAAAAAAAAAAGATATGACTGGACGGGTGCCTGGGTGGCTCAGTCGGTTAGGAGTCTGCCTTCTGCTCAGGTCATGATCCTGGGACCTGGAATCGAGCCCCATGTAGGGCTCCCTGCTCAGCGGGAGCCTGTTTTCTCCTTCACCCTTTGCCTGCTGCTCCCCCTGCTTGTGCGCATGCACATGTGCTTCCCCCTCCCCATGATAAATAAAATCTTAAAAAAAAAAAGAAAAATGACTGGAGAGGTAAGTAGGGGGACCCACCGGATTTAAAGGCTTTTTCTGATTTGGGTAATCCTGAAAGACTTCGGATATCCAAGATTATAACTTGGGAAGATTAGACCATATTGTCCTGGAACCCTTACAGAATTAACTGTGGAATTGCTTTCCCTGGATTGTGTTACAAATTAGGTGCATGGCTTTCCTTGAGGGACTGACTATAAAAAATAAGATTATGAAACCTTGCATCTGTTGAGAGAATGTTGTTGGGATTTTCTATTATAATTCTGTGTCCTCTGTAATATCCCATATAAGAAATTTCTTTGAAAGCTTAGTGCTAGAAATATGGTTACCTATGAGGAATTGTTGGTATATTTTTTTTCTATGGATAGTGAGTATTGTATGTAATTAATTGTGTTTTCTCCCCTTTTATCTTTGTATCTTCAGAAGTTAAACTTAAGAGTTTACTTGCTATTTTGTTATTAATATTTACTTTGTTATTTTCCTAAGATTAGTTTTTGTTTTAGTGTGTATATTTCCTGTGAGATATTTCACGTACTTTTCAGAAATTGTTATTTAGGGGTGCCTGGGTGGCTCAGTCGGTTAAGTGTCTGCCTCAGGCTCAGGTCATGATCTCAGGGTTCTGGGATTGAGCCCCACTTGGGCTCCATGCTCAGTGGGGAGTCTGATTCTCCCTCCCCCTCTTCCCCTGCCCCTCTTCCCCTCCCTACTCCTCATGCTTTCTCTCTCTGTCTCAAATAAATAAAATCTTTATAAAAAGTTTTTTTTTTTTTATTTAAGGGGCACCTGAGTGGCTCAGTAGGTTAAGCATCTGACTTTTTTTTTTTTTTTTTTTAAGATTTTATTTATTTGACAGAGAGAGACACAGTGAGAGAGGGAACACGAGCAGGGGGAGTGAGAGAGGGAGAAGCAGGCTTCCCGCAAAGCAGGGAGCCCGATACGGGGCTCGATCCCAGGACCCTGGGATCATGACCTGAGCCGAAGGCAGATGCTTAACGGCTGAGCCACGCATGCACCCCAAGCATCTGACTCTTGATCTCAGCTCAGGTCTTGATCTCACAGTTGTGAGATCAAGCCCTGAGTTGGGCTCCACACTGGGCATGGAGCCTACTTAAAAAAAATTTTTTTCTTTTTTTATTTAAATGCATATAAAACAAGTTTCATCATTTAAAATCTACTCAGGAATAGACCTTTTTTGGTATATAAGGTAGTCCTGGAAACTTAACAAATTTGGTTTCTCTTTTCAGACATTGTAGCCTAGGCATTTGTTTTTTTTAATTAATTAATTTATTTATAAAGATTATTTATTTGTCAGAGAGAGAGAGCGAGCACAGGCAGAGGAAGTGACAGGCAGAGGGAGAAACAGAGTCCTCGCTGAGCAGGGAGCCTGATAGGGGACTTGATCCCAGGACACTTAACCAACTGAGCTGTCCAGGCATCCCTATCTATCTATCTATCTATCTATCTATTTTTTTAAAAGATTTTATTTATTTATGTATTTGACAGAGAGACAGCGAGAGAGGGAACACAAGCAGGGGGGAGTTGGAGAGGGAGAAGCAGGCTTCCCGCTGAGCAGAGAGCCCGATGCGGGGTTCCATCCCAGGACCCTGGGATCATGACCTGAGCCGAAGGCAGACGCTTAACAACTGAGCCACCCAGGCGCCCTGCTATTTATTTATTTTTTAAACTAATTTCTATAGCCAACTTAGGGCTGGAACTTACATCCTGGAGATCGAGTCGCATGCTCTTCTGAGCCAACTAGGTGGCCAGTGGGCATTTGTTTTTTTGTTGTTGTTTTCTAAGCAACTACTTGGAAAGTTTTTGTTTTGTTTAAATTGTTTTTTTGTTTTGTTTTGTTTTTTATTTACTTGAGAAAGAAAGAGAGGGAGAGCACAAGCAGAGGGAGCAGCAGAAGGAGAGGGCTGAGCAGGGAGCCTGACATGGGGCTCAATCCCAGGACCCTGAGATCATGACCTGAGCCAAAGGCAGACTCTTAACTAAACTGAGCCACCGAGGCACCCTGGAAAGTTTTTTAAAACTAAAACATCTTTAAGAAATTGGTTAGGTCATCTCACTTAAAGTTATTGGGGGAAAAAGTGATCACCAATTAAAGGCTTGTTCTTGAATATTTGAGGAATTTTAAAAATCACAATTCGTACTTACCACCTAAAAGATTACTCTTACTTAATTGAAAAGTTTGTACAGCTCATATATTTTTCTCATAGATTGTTCATAGTAGTCATCATAAACTAAATATATTTTAAATGTTTTTTTTTTTTTTAAAGATTTTATTTATTTATTTGAGACAGAGAGAATGAGAGAGAGAGAGCACATGAGAGGGGGGAGGGTCAGAGGGAGAAGCAGGCTCCCTGCCGAGCAGGGAGCCCGATGCGGGACTCAATCCAGGGACTCCAGGATCATGACCTGAGCCGAAAGCAGTCGCTTAACCAACTGAGCCACCCAGGCGCTCTATTTTAAATGTTTTAAGTTGTGAGTTTTCCTAGACAAAAGTTAAGAGTTGAAATATGTTACATAATTGACTAATTTTTTTCTTTTTCTTGGAAATGACTAGAAATACTGCTCAAAATAACCTTTTTTTTTTTTTTTAAGATTTTATTTATTTATTTGACAGAAAGAGCGAGAGAGCACAAGCAGGGGGAACAGTAGAGGAAGAGGGAGAAGCAGGCTCCATGCCAAGCAGGGAGCCCGATGCGGGGCTCGATCCCAGGACCCTGAGATCATGACCTGAGTCGAAGGCAGACACTTAATCATCTGAGCCACCCAGGCGCCCCTGCTCAAAATAACTTCTTTTGCATTAACATATTTACAGAAGAAAGTTATGGTAATACTGGATTAAATTTAAGCCATTTTAACTGTAGGACTTACTGTGTGAAAATGAATTCTGTAGTGACCATGTGCTCAGCTTGCAAAAGAACAAATGGGTACTAGGGAGCAGCATATAAATTTATTGGACAGGGAACCTCTTATTTCAAAGAACACTGTGAGTTGGTGATTAAGGAAAACGCTTTGGAAAATTCTGGTCTAAAGAAAAAAATCCGGGACGCCTGCTTGTGCACACGTGTGCGTGCTCTCTCTCTCTTCTCTAATAAATAAATAATACTGTAAGAAAAATAAAAAGAACATTTAGAAGAAAATCCCTTTTAAAACTGCATTCGAGTCTGCTGCTTAGAATGGTTTTTATTTTTTCTCAGTTGTCTCAGATCATGCATTGAAATGACTCCCTTTAGTTCTGTTACAACCTAACATTTCTTAGGATATTTCTCCTTGGTGCTATATTGATTCTGATTGATTATGTATAATAATTGAAAACTACTAGATAGCCATTTGAGACAAGTCTTCACTTTTTTTTTTTTAAAGATTTTATTTATTTATTTGAGAGAGAGAATGAGAGCGAGTACATGAGAGGGGGGAGGGTCAGAGGGAGAAGCAGACTCCCTGCCGAGCAGGGAGCCCAATGCGGGACTCGATCCCGGGACTCCAGGATCATGACCTGAGCCGAAGGCAGTCGCTTAACCAACTGAGCCACCCAGGCGCCCCGACAAGTCTTCACTTCTTAGGCATTCAACCTAGTACTAAAGTGAATTGAAAATAACACAGGATCATTGGTACTTTATTCTGTGATAAAGCCTCTGAACTATAGTGCATTTAAACAGTATTAATATGGGACCTTTAAAAAAAACCTTTATTTTGCTAACTTTAGTGAGCGTTACAACACAGAAAAAATGCAAAGATAAAGCAGTAGTACCTCCTATCCTACCAGAGTTCAGTGTTTATTTTGTTACAGTCCACACAAATACATAATTATGGTATTGCTTCTCTCTTTTAAAAAAAAATGGGATTGGGGCTCCTGGGTGGCTCAGTCGTTAGGCGTCTGCTTTCAGCTCAGGTCATGATCCCAGGGTCCTGGGGATCGAGCCCCATGTCAGGCTCCCTGCCAGGCGGGATGCCTGCTTCTCCCTCTCCTGCTCCCTGTGCTTGTGTTCCGTCTCTCGCTGTGTCTCTCTCTGTCAAATAAATAAATAAATAAATAAAATCTTAAAAAAAAAAACCCAAACAAACAGGATTGTATGATAACACCTTAGGCAACTTGGTGTTTTTATTTAATATCATAGACATTTTACTGTATTTGTATATTTAACTTTAATAACTTAAAACATTCAGTACATAGATTTTTATTTTGCTAAACCATTTTTCTGTTGAGTTTGTGTTCAATTTTTTTTATTTTTTATTTTTATTATTTATTTATTTATTATTATTTTTAAAATGTTTTATTTATTTATTCATGAGAGAGAGAGAGGCAGAGGCAGGCTCCCCGCCTAGCAGGGACCCCGATGTGGGACTCTGTCCCAGGACCCTGGGATCACGACCTGAGCTGAAGGCAGACGCTTAACCATCTGAGCCACCCAGTTGCCCCTTTTATTTTTTATTTAAATTCAAGTAATTAACATAGCGTATTATTAGTTTTAGAGGTGCGTTGTTCAGTTCTTATTTTTGAAGCACTGGAAGCGGTGCTGCAGTAACTGTTGATATGCTGTTCATTCTTTTCGTGTTGGTGCTGTTTATGTAAGGTAAATTCCTGGGTTAGAGGATTTTATGTTGATTTTTTAAACAAGAAAATATTCGCTCATTATGGTAGATCATTAATACTCTAGAAAGCACTTATATTTTAATTTCATATATTATCTCATTTATTTTTCACAGTAATCCTGTGAGGGAGGCGTATTCTCATTTGCAAACGGGAAAAGAGGACCAGTGTTCAACTGTTCTGAGTTCGTTCACCTAGTTTGGGACAAACATGGAACCATATTCTAGATCTTTTGATTCAGATTCATCTGTTACACCATGATGAGTGATTAATAATTTTTTTATTTGGAAAACCAGTAGAGTGGGTGTGGATATATTCCTTAGCTATAACTGTTAACAGTAATGTGTAAGGGTCTCAGTCCTATCCGTACAGGGAAGCATCATCTGGAGAACTTAAAAAAATACTAATAAAAATCTGTCCCTGTTTCCCTGCCTGGACTAATTCAAGTAAGTTTTATATAAGTGGTAACTGAGTGTGCAGTTTTAAATCTTCTACCTAGATTCTGATGCACCAAGGTTTTGAGAACTAGTGGCCTTAAAATTGGGGGTACATGAAAAATTTCCAAAATGTTAGCACATTTAGTTTTCTGGGAATCAGTTAACAGGTCCTCCTTATATATACTAAGAAATGCATACCTCCGATCCATCCCAAATCTTAATGTGGTATGTTTTACAGACAGTTAAGCCTTTAGGGCACAAAACTTAAAAAGTTAGCTTCCTTTAGTGGTTTAGCTCATTTAGTCTTAATTCATTCACATTGCTGTTAGGAATGAAAACATAGGATAGAACTGTAAGTATTTTGGCTTCTGTTGGGAATTCAGATCAGTGATTGGGCAATAGGAGTAATGGCAAATTAAAAAAAAAAAAAACAGCTCACCATGGGATGTCTGGGTGGCTCAGTCGTTTGAGTGTCCAGCTCTTGGTTTCAGCTCAGGTTATGATCTTACGGCAGTGGGATAGAGTGGTTCATGCTCAGCAGGGAGTCTGCTTAAGCTCCTCTCCTCCTCCCCCGCTCATGCATGCACTTTCTCAAAAATCTTTTTTATTTTTAAGATTTATTTAAGAGAGAGGAAGGGCGAATGGGGGGAGGGGCAGAGAGAGAGAGAATCTCAAGTAGACTCTGCATTGAGCATGGAGCCAAACATGGGGCTCAATCCCAAGGCCCAGAGATCATGACCCAAGCCAAAATCAAGAGTCAGGTGCTAAACCAACTGAGCCACCCACGCATTCCAAAATAAATCTTTAAAAAATAAGATAAAAGTTTAAAAAACAGTTTGTGTCTTCTTTCCTAAGCCTTTCTCAATACTTACTAAGCTGAAACAATACTATGAAATTGACTTTGAAAGCAAGAAATATGGGGGCGCCTGGGTGGCGCAGTCAGTTAGGCATCTGCCTTCAGCTCAGGTCGTGATCCCAGGGTCCTGGGTTCGAGCCCTGCATCGGGCTTTCTGCTCAGCAGCAAGTCGGCTTCTGCCTCTCCCTCTGTGATCTCTCTCATTTTTGCTCTCTCTCAAATAAAATAATCCTAAAAAAAAAAAGAAAGCTAGAAATATGTAAATCATGTTTATCACAGCATACTGTCAAATATATTGAGGAATTTAAAAGGTATGATTTGGTTGGTTCCTTGTTTTTGTTTTTGTTTTTTTTTACACACTTTGAGGAATATATCAGAGTAGGGTAGAACTAACCTACATGAAGTGGTTAGAAACGAAGTGCTAGCTACATATAAGTACAATGCCTTTAAATCAGGTGAGAAAATATTTAGATCTACAAATTAGATTTTGCTTTCTTAAAACCCAAAGTGTCATGAAGGTGTGGCTAGAGATATTTACTATAGTAGGTATTGGGTATACATGTAAATTTCTTTATATTGCCTTAAAAACCCTTAGAGGTTTACAAATAAGACCAGAATATTTTTCTTTTAAGTGATGGCCTAGTTTATGGAAAAGATGTTTTTCTGGTGTGTTTCTTTGTAAGTCGTACATAGCTTATGTATAGGTGTACATTTTTTTTTTTTTGAAAGATTTTATTTATTTGACATGGGGGTGCAGGCACAGGCAGGAGGAGCGGCAGGCAGAGGGAGAAGCAGGCTCCCTGCTGAGCAAGGAACCCGATGTGGGGCTGGTTCCCAGGACCCTGGGATCACAACCCAAGCCGAAGGCAGTCGCTTAACCAACTGAGCCACCCAGGTGCCCCATGTATAGGTGTACTTACGAAATACTTGAGTATTACCATGTAAAACTTGAGTTTTACCACGTAAGGCCATTGATTTCCAAGCTGACTTGACAGCAAGAACTATGTAAATGTGTTTAGTGATTTCCAGCATGTATATATTTAAATATTTTCTTTTTTTTTTAAATGATTTTATTTATTTATTTGACAGAGAGACACAGCGAGAGAGGGAACACAAGCAGGGGGAGTGGGAGAAGGAGAAGCAGGCTTCCCGCCGAGCAGGGAGCCCGATGTGGAACTCGACCCCAGGACCCTGGGATCATGACCCGGGCTGAAGGCAGACTCTTAATGACTGAGCCACCCAGGCTCCCCTATATTTAAGTATTTTCAAAGAGATAGTAATGAATGGGAAATACTCAAGGAGTGAATAATTACAGAATGTAAAATAAAAATCATGCATTCCCTTTTCCCAGATGTGTCACTAATAACAGTTGTGTCACAGTTTCTGATTGTTTTCTGTGTATCCGTATATATGTTTTTTTCCTGTTTTTACAAAAGTTGGATGATAGAGTGCTTTTCACCTTGCCTTTTCACTTATATTCTGGCTTTTTGTTTTTCCATATATGCCTAAATACATTTATCTCATGCTTTTAAATGGACTCATAGTTGATAATGTTATCAGTTTCCCTCTCCCTATTAATACTATCCTTAGTATTCTTCCTTTGATCCCCTCCCTCATTTCATGGAACACTGGTGTGACCAGAATAGTTTGCATAATTGTGCTACATGTTTTTTTCTATCCTAATTCTCATATAGAGAAGTTTTAAAGTCTTAACAGATGGGTGCCTGGGTGGCTCAAGTCGGTTAAGCATCTGCCTGCGGCTTAGGTCATGATCTCAGGGTCCTGGGATCGAGCCCCGCATCGGGCTCCCTGCTTGGCATGGAGCCTGCTTTTCCCTCTCCCTCTGTCTGCTGCTCCCCCTGTTTGTGCTCACGCACTCTCTCTCTGTCAAATAGATAAATAAAATCTTTTTTTTTTTTTAAAGATTTTATTTATTTGACAGAGACACAGTGAGAGAGGAAACACAAGCAGGGGGAGTGGGAGAGGGAGAAGCAGGCTTCCCCGCAGAGCAGGGAGCCTGATGTGGGGCTCAATCCCAGGACCCTGGGATCATGACCTGAGCCGAAGGCAGACGCTTAATGACCGAGCCACCCAGGCGCCCCTGGATAAATAAAATCTTTTAAAAAAAAGTCTTAACAGGTAATATGTTATTAATACATTGAAAATACCAATTAGGGTGCCTGGGTGGCTCAGGTGGTTAAGCGTCTGCCTTCAGCTCAGGTCATGATCCCAGGGTTCTGGGATCGAGTCCCACATTGGGCTCCCGGCTCAGCGGGGAGCCTGCTTCTCCCTCTGACCCTCTCCCCTCTCATGCTGTTTCTCGTTCGCTCGCTCTCTAAAAAATAAAATCTTTAAAAAAAAAATAAAGAAAATACCAATTAAATGCCATGGGAATTAAGAAAAAGATTTTTTGGGAGTAGGTTTTGATGGAAAAAGTGGCATTTGAGCCAAACTTTGAGTTTGTAGTATTTGCATATGAACAGATAAATGGCAAAGACCTGTCCAGGGGACTTGAATAGTGTAAGCAAAAGGATGATGGGCGGGGGGGGGGGTGCGGGAGGGGGAACTTTAAGAGAATTGTATAGTTAACATATAAGCTGACTTACGGTTTATGCTTGGTTGGTATGGAAAAGAACATGGAGCCTCTGGAGTCTTGACAGTATCACATCTGCCATTTTAGTAGTTTTGTCTGTGAGGATATGGAAATTGGCCACAGTTTCCTTATTTGTAAAGTAAGAATACAGTATCTACTTTGCTGGATAATAGAATTAGATATAATGTGTCTAGTACAATCTCTGGCATGACATTGAGTGTGAAATAAACTTTGTTTCCTGGGGGCATCTGGGTGGCTTGGTTGAGCTTCTGACTCTTGATTTTAACTAAGGTCATGATCTCAAGGGTTGTGAGGTCAAGCCCCATGTTGGGCTCCACGGTCAGGAGGGAGTCTGCTTGAGATTGTTTCCCTCTCTGCACAGGTGCATGCTCACTCAAATAAATAAATCTTAAAAAAAAAAAATTGTTCTCTTTGGGGGATGGTGTCTGATAAAAATTAGTCCAAAGATGTTTGTGTTCATTTGGAAATCAGTTTTTGGGAAAAAAATTTCATATGCCATTTGTCAAAAATACGGTTGAGAAAGTAATCAGGGATACTGAGTTTATACAATAGCTTGGAACCTAAGTCCGTTAACCTTGTGGGGAGTAACTGCTTTTATAAGCTGCAGTTTATAAATGTTTGTTCAGAAAGGGGGGAGTGGTTTCAAATTGTGCTTAACCCTCAAGGCCCAGCTTGAATGCCATCGGTTTCACATGGCCTTCTGTCCTAGTGTTATATTTTATTAAGCTTTATTATGGAAATATTAAACACAGAAGTAGAATAATGCATTGCATCTTCAGGTATCTATCATTGATTCAACCTTACGTGAAATCTAGTATTTTACTTTTTATAAAATAGTATTTCAAAGTAACTCCCAGACAGCAGGCCAGTTTAAGCATAAATTCTCTGGGTTAAGCATCCGACTCTTGATTTCACTCAGTGCCCCTGATGAGGGCTTATTAAAATATATAATCCTCTTGCTATTATTACCACTAACAAAATTCATGAATATCATATATACTCATTCTGTATTTAGATTTCCCTGATTTTCTCGAAAAAGTCTTTTTTATAGTTGGTTTATTAAAATCATGATTCAGAGAAGGTTTCCACAATATATTTGACATTTTAGCCTCTTAGTCTGAATAATATTCTTTCTTCTGTCCTCCCCCTTTACACATTTTGGATTAGACGATTACTTTCTTCTGTTATCTCTTGACTTTGTGCTTTTATATTGCTCATACGTCTGATAAACAGTATTTAGATCTGGCGACTTTATTGACTTTATTGAGATTGGGGTTTAGTGGGTTATTTTTTTGAGACAACTTTTCATAGATGGTGGTGCTGTTTCATATTTTATCATGGGGCAATATATTTGCTTGTTTTAGTTTTAAGATGATAGCATATTAAATTACTTAAAATGTTAATTCAGAAATACTGCCTTTGGGGGAGCTCATTTCATAATATATCTTTGATATTTCAGATGTATCTTTGACTCATTGGAGTCACTTTGTGTTATCTAAGTTTTTTCAGGCATGTCATCTTTACTTCCAGTTTATTTGACCTGCTTCTCTTAGGTGTTATCTAAAAGTTTGTTTGAGGTCGATTTAGTTTGGAGATCTTCTCTAAGCAGTATTTCATGTTTTAAAATAAAAGAATTTCCTTAAGCAGTATTTTATTTCTCAAAATAAAGCAATTGCGAGAATGCCTTGTAAAACAAGAGACTTCGTAAGGACTCAAATACATGGTAATATCCTTTGAGAGAATTTTAAGGAAAAAAAAATCTTGCCTCATATTTGCATATATGTAAGTTAAATATTTATCCTGTTTTGCCTGTTTGAGAATATGTTCTGAGATTTATCCTCAGCTAACACAGTTTTGCATGGAAATTCTTGGTAAATTTGTATTTAGTGGCTAAATGCTGATGTTGGAATAATCTAATTTCTAATCTTATTAAAAGATTTGAGGTAGGGTCTTTGAAGATTTCTGGTTTCTGGGAATCTATATTAATACTTGTGTTTGTGTGTCCAAATTTTATTCAAAACATAAAAACTTGACTTTTCCTTAGTATAGTTGTGTCAGTCATACTGTTTTTTATTACTGGGAAAACAAGCATCTATAATTACCCCATGAAGTATGTGGACAAACGAGTAGCAAATATCAAAAATGTTGATGTGGTTCTTGGCTCAACTACTAGCTAAGTGACTTGGTCAGCACCATTAGAAAAGTGTATGATTCAAGGGAAACAAGCAAAAATGAACTTATTGGGACTTCAAGATAAAAAGCTTCGGCACAGCGAAGGAAACAAATCAACAAAACTAAAAGGCAGCCTTGAGAATGGGAAAAGGTATTTGCAGATGAAGGGTTAGTATTCACAATCTATAAAGAACTTCTTAAACTCAACACCCAAAAACCAAATAATCCAGTTAAGAAATGGGCAGAAGACATGAATTAGACAGTTTTCTAAAGATTTCCAGATGCCTAACAGACACATGAAACAATGCTCAACATTACTTATCATCAGGGAAATACAAATCAAAACCAAGATGAGAGACCACCTCACACCTGTCAGAATGGCTACAGTTAACAACACAAGAAACAACAGATGTTGGCAAGGATGCAGAGAAAGGGGAACCCTCTTGCACTGTTGGTGGGAGCCACTGTGGAAAACAGTATGGACGTTCCTCAAAAAGTTAAAAATAGAACTACCCTGTGATCCAGCAATTGCACTACTAGGTATTTACCCAAAGGATACAAAAGTACTGATTCGAAGGGGGTGCATGCACCCCAATGTTTATAGCAACATTACCAACAATAGCCAAACTATGGAAAGAGCCCAAATGTCCATCGACTGATTACTGGATAAAGAAGATGTGGTATATATATGCGATGGAATATTACTCAGCCATCAGAAAGAATGTGTGGATGGAGCTAGAGTGTGTTATGCTAAGTAAAATAAGTCAGCCAAAGAAAGACAAATACCATATGATTTCACTCATGTGGAATTTAAGAAACAAAACAGATGAGCATATGGGAGGGGGGAAAAAGGGAAACAAACCATGAGAGACTCTTGATAGAGAACAGACTGAGGGTTGATGGAGGGAGGTGGGTGGGGGATGGGCTAGATAGGGGATGGGTATTAAGGGGGGCACTTGTTATGATAAGCACTGGGTGTTATATGTAAGTGATGAATCACTGAATTCTATTCCTTGAAACCAGTATTGCACTGCATGTTAACTAGAATTCAAATTTAAAACATTTCTTAAAGCCTCAAAATGTTTAAAGTTACACTTAGTAAAACGTACACACACACACACACACACACGAAAAGTGTATGATTCGATTTATGCCTCCAGAAAAAGTAAATTACTAGGTGTTGATGGTGATTAGTAGAAACTTGCAATGTAAAGTCTTTGAAGACTAATGGTCTGCTATAAATATGTAAGCCTGGATCTGGTTTAAAAAAAAGTAGCAAATTTTCTGGTTTAAAAAAAAGTAAACCTGGTTTACTTTTGTTGTGGATAAGAAAAGGTATTACTAAACAAATTTGTTGGCGAATTTGCTAAAGTGCTTTAATATGCTGAAGAAATGAAGATATTCTTAAGGACTTTAGCTTCTGTTTGCATTGGATACCACTACTGCTCAATGATTATGTTCATTAAAAACTATCCAAGATGGATGATTACCAAGAATATTTCATAAGCCTCTTAAGTTACTCTTTGTATTGGCTTATATTTAATTAAGTTTTCATGTAATTTTGTTGTTTTTGTAATTGATGCACAAGAGAGCAGTAGCTTTCAGGTATTATAGAACTGATATGGAAAAGTAGTGCCAAAGGGAAGTTGCTGTCAGACATTTTATGTTGATAAATGTCTTCATTGTTACAGAAAGTCTGAGGAAGAGCCTTGTTCACATCTCCATTAGAATGAGCATTGTGTATTAATACATATGAAGGCATTTATAAGCAGTTACTATCTGATACTTGATTTCTTGATCTGAATTTGCATTTCATAGCATAAAAAATCTTTTTCATTCAATATATATTGAGTATTTATAGATAGCTGAGACACAGTTCCTAGCCCCTTTGACCCCAGAGTTAATTTCTGCTATGGTCTTAAATACTGTGAAAATGTGATTAGTGTCCTTTGGTAGTAGAAAGTGCTTTAATATCATTTATTGTAGCTCTAAGTGGTTTTCCCCCCACCTTATTTTTTATAGTAGGCATATGGTGAGGAATTGGATCAGATGATGTCTGAGAAAAATTACTCTTAATGATATAAATGTACTTTATTAATGCATATTCTTGGTTCTTTACACAAACTTACTTGTAAACCTTTTGAATTACATGTTAGTAAATATGAAAACTTAGAACTTAACCAAGTTTTGTTATTCGAGGTGCTTTATCTGTTTTTCTCATGTAATTAGCAGTAATGTCGCCTACAAAAAGTTGGCTAATGTTAAATTTTATAATTTAATGAGACACTTCTCCTTTTTTTGAAACAAAGAATCAACCTCAAAAACTAACTTTTAAATTCAGACTTAAGATTAGAGTCTTGGCCATAGAAAAGTTTCTATTATGTATCTTCTATATGAGCCAATTCCAATTGTTTATTAAAGAAATAATATTGGGGGAGTTTCATGGCTTAATGATGCAAACAAAAAAAATTTGAAGACAGACTACACCCCAAGTAATACTGTGTACCATAACTTAGATACATTTTCTTCAAATTAACATAGTCAGTTCAATATTCCGTACCTGGATGCTGTATACTCTGTTGCTTGTTAGAAGAAAAAAGTGTTCTTTCTTCCTAAGATCTAACCATTCTGGATAAAGTTGTTAAATTCATGTCCAAATTCTTTTCCCTTGCCACCAAATGATACCAAAATTTGTAACTGTGTAGAACATAGAAAATTGGCATTTTCCCAAAATTTTGAGGGTCCCACTTAATGGTATATGTATGACTCCTGCCCCCTCAGCTTTATTATTACTAACATGGAGATTATTGGCCTGAGTGTTAGTGTTTACTTTCTATCCTGTTTTGCCCACTTTATCCTCCAGTCTTTTCAAGATTGAAATAAATGGTAATACCCTAACCTGCAAAACTGAGTTTGAGTCTTCTGCGGATTTTGTTTTCTTTAAAGTCTTTTCCTCATAACCTACTCAATCGCCTCCATTTAAATGTAACTTTCATTATAAGAAGACATATGCCTGGGGATAGTGTAGATGAAAAAGTTGGAAGCAAAGCCCTAATGCTTAACTTTTGGCTTGCTCATATTTGAGAGTGGATTATCTGCTTTTGATTTTTTTTGTAGAGCAAGGTGAATCCACTAGAGCAGAGGTCAGCAAACTATGGCCTACAGTCCAGATCTGGCCCACAACCTGTGGTTTTTTTGGCCCACTTTTTTTAGAATTGGTTTTTAGATTTTTAAATGGGTGGAAAAAGAATACTATTTTGTAACACATAAAAAAAATACATGAAATTAAGATTTCACTATTCATAAATAAAGTTTTATTGGGACACATTCATGCTCATTTATTTCGATATCATATGGCTGCTTTTGTGCTACAGAGGTGTCATTGAGAACATAGATCATATGACCTGCCAAACCTAAAATGTTTACTGTCTGGCTCTTTACTGAGAAAAGTTTGTTGACCCCTGCCCTGGGGCGTGATTCACCACAAAAGTAAGAATGGCTCCTAGAGACTTGTCACATTTATCTGGAGGTTCTTTAACTTACGCATAACCTCATTTATTTGGACCACAGATGAAAACCTGGAAGTAAGCAAAGAAAGGCTTCAGTAAAGATCCAGTCCTTTTTCACTCTTGAGAAAATTTCTTGTCTTCTACTCTGCTCTTTTCATTTTTCTTAATAAAAGTCTCCCTCCTGGGAAGCCTGGCTGGCTCAGTCAGTTGAGTGTCTGTCTTTGGCTCAGGTCATGATCCCAGAGTCCTAAGATCAGGTCCTGCATCCGGCTCCTTGCTCAGCGGGGAGCCTGCTTCTCCCTCTGCCTGTCGTTCTCCCTTTCCAGTAATTTCTTTCTCTAATAAATAAATAAAATTAAAAAAAAACCCAAAACAACAAACCTCTCCTTTTATTCACAGACCATACAGATACATTGTAGAAAGGTAATAAAATACAGATAAATAGAAAAAATGATGTACTCTGATCACTTAAGGACTGTATGAATTTGGGGTTATTTCCTTTCAGTCTTTCTGTTTATTTTTATTTTTATTTATTTATTTTTTTAAGATTTTATTTATTTGACAGAGAGAGAGAACGAGAGCAGGAACACAAGCAGGGGGAGTGGGAGAGGGAGAAGCAGGCTTCCTGCCGAGCAGGGAGCCCGATGTGGGACTCGATCCCAGGACCCTGGGATCATGATCTGAGCCGAAGGCAGACACTTAACGACTGAGCCACCCAGGCGCCCTATTTTTATTTTTTAAAGATTTTGTTTATTTGAGAGAGCACAAGCAGGGGGAATGGCAGGCAGAGGGAGAGCAGGCTCCTCACTGAGCAAGGAGCCCAATGTGGGGCTCGATTCCAGGACCCCGGGATCATGACGTGAGCCAAAGACAGACGCTTAACCTGCTGAGCCACCCAGGTGCCCCAGTCTTTTTGTTTTTTTAAAGATTTACTTATTTGAGAGAGAGCACGCCAGCCAGAGTGAGTGGGGGGAGGGGAGGGACAGAAGACGATGGGGAAGCAGACTCCTGGGGAGTCCCAGCACAGGGCGCGCAGGGCTCCATCCCAGGACCCCCAGATCATGACATGAGCCGCAGTCAGATGCTTAACTGACTGAGCTACCCAGCTACTCCTACTTTCAATCTTTCTTAACATTACTAAGCATTTTCTTAATTGCAAACTCAAGTATTTTTAATAGTTATGTGATAATTCCATTTTATAAATGTGTTGTGTCACTTAACTATTGTAGGACAGTTATGTGGTTTATAATTTCAGAATTTCAGTAATCTGCAAGCAATGCTACTGCAAGCATGTTTGTAATAAAGCTTTATATGTATTTATATATTTGTCTTTACATGTTGTCTTTACAGGTTGTTTTCCTTTCTGAGACTTCCTTCCTCAGTTTCCAGCATCTCTGGTTGCCCCAAAGTCTGTCCTTTGGTTCTTCAGGCCTTTAAGAGTGGATTCTCTATAGGAATTTTGGCACCCCACCTCCAAACCCAGGCCTGTCCTCAGGCAAAAAAGCCATTGAAAAACTCACTCTATGCCAGTTCTTTCTTTTAAGTGTAGACTATCTTCCAGTTTGTTTTTGTTGTTGTTTCCCATCACCTTCAAATTGTTTAGTATTTGTCCAGAGTTTATACTTATCTGCAGGAGGGTTTAGGTTAAAGGACTACACCTTCAGTTACCAGGAAACCTATGCAGTTCATTTAAACTCTTTAAGAACAGTGACCATATTTTAACTTGTTTTTTTCTCTACAAAATCTAACACATTGCAGATAATCCAGTAAAAGCTTACTGAGTAAATGAAATGTTCACTTTGTGAGAACTGTTAATGAATCCAGCTTTTCTAACAAGATAATAGCTTATTTGCCATCCATATATCTTTTTTGATGTAGTATCTGTTCAGATCTTTTGCCCATTTTTAAATTGGGTTATTATTTTTTTAAGAGTTTTTAATATATTCTGGATACAAGTCCTGTTTGGGATATGTGATTTCCAAGTATTTTCTCCTGGTCTGTGGTCTTTTCATTATTATCAGTGTCCTTCGTACAGTGTGTTTTTTATTGATGAAGCCAAATTTTTTGGACATCAGTTTTTCTTTTATTGACTCTGATTTTGATGTTGATCTTAAAAATCATTACCAGACTCTAGGTCACACAGCTTTTCTGTTTTTTCTAGAAGTCTTATTAGGTGTTAAATTTAGATGTATGATCCATTAGTTAATTTTTACATTAAGATGTAAGTTAAGGTTCATTTTTTGCATATGGATATCTCATTGTTCAAGTATCATTTGATGAAAAGATTGAAGAGCCTTTTTTTTAAATAATTTTTTAATTTATTCATTTGAGACAGATACAGAGAGTGAGCGAGAGAGAGCATGAGCAGCAGGGAGAGGCAGAGGGAGAGGGAGAAGCAGACTCCCCGCTGAGCAGGGAGCCCGGTGTGGGGCTTGATCCCAGGACCTGGAGATCATGACCTGAGCTGAAGGCAGATGCTTAACCATCTGAGCCAGCCAGGTGCCCCTGAAGAGCTTTTTTTTAATAGCTAACTTTTTTTAAAAGATTTTATTTTTAAGGTCTACACCTAACGTGGGGCTTGAATTTACAACCCTGAGATCAGGCGTTGCATGCTCTGTGGACTGAGCCAGCCAGGCACCACTTTAATAGCCAAGTTCTGAATACTTATGTACCCAGCACCAATTTAAGTGTTCTGTTATCTAATTCAGCTTTTCCAATAAGCCATGTGGCAGCTGCTGTTACCCTCCCATTACCCTCCC
This sequence comes from Mirounga leonina, assembly GCF_011800145.1. Lineage (NCBI taxonomy): Eukaryota > Metazoa > Chordata > Mammalia > Carnivora > Phocidae > Mirounga > Mirounga leonina. Next base: position 8,462,262 of record NW_023270305.1, on the reverse strand, counting down.
CTACCCCCAAAATTGAGAAAAAACAAGTTTAGATTACTTGTCCAGAGTTACAGAACTAGTAAGCTGCCAGAACTATAATTTGAATCCAGTTCTATCCCCTTGTAAGAAAGGAGTCAAGGATTAAAATATAGGAGTTACATGAACAAAGTACAATTGAGGAAGATGACTGATTACACTTTGAAGATTAGATTGTATAATGGGAAGATAGGAGAGGATCGCAATATTTTAGGTAAGAGATGATGGTAGTCTAAACAACCAGACAGCTGGTGGGGCACCTGGATGGCACGGTCGGTTAAGCATCCAACTCTTGATTTTGGCTCAGATCATGATCTCAGGGTAGTGAGATCAAGCCTTATGCCGGGCTGCACACCTGGGCGTGGAATCTGCTTCAGATTCTCTCTCTCTCCCCCTCCCCCCCCCCCCAAAAACCAAAAAATCACACAACAACCAGACAGATGGAAAATGGTTAGATGTTAAGTGAGGTAGGAGGCTGATATTACTGACTGGATATTGATGTAAGAAAGGAAAGAATGAAGTTATAAGTGGGGAAGAAAGAAGAGTAAAGTTGGAATTTTGTCCAGGGAATGGGAAGGAGATAATTGGAAATTTTTAAGAGGAGAGAAATTTGGCTCATAAATAGAAATGTTAGAGCCAGTGTCCTAAGCATATATATGGTTTTGAAAGCAATGAGAATGGATGAGATTACATAGGATAAAGGGTAGAGAGGAGACTACCATGAATAGAATACTAAGGAACTCTAACATTTACAATGGAGTTGAAGAGACAAATTGAAGTGTGTGAAGAAGCCTGAGAAAAAGCAGAGACACACAGGAAAGTAGAAAAGAATTTTAAGAGACAAAGTAGCAACAAAGAACAGTATTATAGGAAGGGAGGAGTGCTTTGTAATGTCACATGCTGTGGAGTTTTAAAGAGAGTTTTAAAGGGGGAAATGATAGGGTTATATTGTAAGGCCCCGAAGCAGGAAGGCTAAATTTGTAGTAGCTTCAGTGTTGAGTGTTGAGTGATTTTTTTTTTTCAGCAGTACTTAACATTAGAAGGCAAAGGGCCTCTGACTCAAGAACACATTGTCAAGTGAAAAACTAAACAGTTAGAAATGGAAAGATAAAATACACTTTAGTTTTAGTTGAAGAAGGGAAAGGAGCTACTCTTAAGGAAATTTCAATATTGCTCTCACAGCTGATTAATTTTTATGTTTCTTTGAGGTTGAACTGGATCACCACTTAAATATTTTCAGTGACTTTTTATCATTGGTATAAGATCTACAAATAATGAAATGCTGAGAAGTTTTGAAAAATGTTGAAGTAAAACAGTAATTTTGTAATTGGAGCTATAACAAAAAAAACAGACTATATTTTAGTATTTGAGCTTGCTTCCTTTATTCTTTACTTTCCATCTATTTTGCTCAACTAGTAGGGGTTTCTCTTGGCATACATAATAGCCCAAGAACCTTTGACCCCAGGGTTTTAATTTTCATTTTAATGTAGATTGCTATTATGTGCTCTATTTAGGAAAATCTGTCTTCATAGAGAAATCGATTTTTGCCCATCTCAGCTCATGCTAATAACAGTAATAGCAATATAATATAAAAATATTTGATGCAGTCTGTTTAAATTTTACTGATTTTTGTTTTTGTTATTCAACAGGTTTGATCTGTGGATGAAATGAATCATGATTTTCAAGCTCTTGCATTAGAATCTCGGGGAATGGGAGAGGTAAGTATTTATGAATACTAAGAATGTATACCTCACTTTGATTATTTGAGCCATTGAGACTCATTTTTTTAACCATAAATATTCTTGAAAATAGTGGTTATGTCTTCCACATGATGTGGGTTTTTTAAATCTTGGATTATACAATTCTGTATTGTGGTGATTTCAGCTTTTTTTTTTTTTAACCCCTAGCAGTAATTTTTAGTGAGATTGTGTCTAGTTGATGTGATCGACTTGGTTTAGAAATTAATGTTTTATATTTTGGTAATGAACCACAATTACTTGGCTCTGAAGAGCCTTTCTTTATCCTTGTCCTGCTGTTTTATATATGTATGATGTTTGCTTTAGCCACACTTAATTGTTCACTATTCTCTCTTCCAAAAATCTCTCCTTGTTTACTGTTCGCTTAATTAACTTCTAATCCTATACAAGACTGTACTGAGAAATGAGAGTCTTACTATTGTCCCATTGCTATCTGTAGTAGAATTAATTACTTCCTCTTCTGACTTCTCATAGATCTTTATACATATTTTTATTATATTACTTTGTTACAGTTTGTTTTATATTAGTCTTCTCTGTAGATTGTTAGCTTTGAATGACTGACACACAGTGAGCACTCTGAATTTTTTAATAGATTTTATCAGTCCTGTTAATATATGATTTTCATTGGGGTATCCCATTTAACTGCACCATAACATAATTTAAGGCATCAAAATGCTGTTTTCCATATACCTAAAGAATATTTAGAAAACTTTAATTGCTTATAAAAGCCCTTGTGGTCACATCTTTATTTTGTCATGTTCTATAGTACTAACATAGTGTGGACTTTGCTAATAGAACATAACAGTGAACAGACATAAGATGTGTAATTAACTGCTTGCTCCTGGAGATTATTTTACTTTGGTAGATTAGAGACCTTCATGAGACTCAACTCCATCCAATGCTGTGTGCTCTTCAGATGCAGAAAAAGAGTCCAGTCACTCCTCTGGGCCACAAGAGGGCACCCTGCAGCTAGCTAACCCTTCCCTTCTCCAGAACAGCGTTTTCCAAAGAGTTTGTCATTTTCAGAGGACTGATTTAAGGGTGAGTTAAGGTGCTTAAAGTGTTGCCAAAGTAAACTTGTTAGTCTAGTGCATAAGGTAAAATTCTAGTCCCTCAGAAAGATTTGAAAGGGGGAATAATTTTTTAGTCAAACAACAACAAAAAACTATAGAGCTTCACTGCAGTACAGTGGCTGCTTAGGCATTATTTACACTATGGGCGAATAAAAAGAAGCAGTTGAAAAGGGCTTTTGTTTTGTTCACTGCTAGTCTTTAAAAAGCAGAATAACCTATCTTGAAAGCAGGTTTGAACAGTGTTTCAGCCTAGTCTCTGACAAACTTGATTTTTAAGAGCAAGTAAAGTCACATCATTAACTTAATTCTCTTAGACCCCCCCAGCACTTTGCTTCCTAGATCTACATTGTACAATGATCTACATTGTACAAACCGATTGGCTTATTTTCTCCCTCCATTTCCAAATAGTGGTTGATAAATGCAAAGACATCTTTGCAGTTAAAAAAATGTCATGATCAGAAATAGTTGGAAGAGTTTGGTTAGTTACTTGAGGGTGGAGGAAGTACACTTGATGTTTTTGGAAAAGAGACAAGCTGGGTTGGAATAGTATGTTGATCTAAACTTAAATCTAGGCTTTCTTAATGGAAATTTCAGATAGGCAGAGTACAAGTAGGTAGGGTATAGACTGCCTGCTTTTTTTGGGCAGATAGCAGTAGGTCAGTGCTTCTGTGACCTTCATTTAGTAGAAATGTATTTTTAAATAAGCTGTTACTCACTAATTAAGTATTTTTTCTTAACAGTTTACCAACTAATTCTGTTACCTCTAGGAGATAGATAAGAAACCTACTCAGGTTTCTGTCTCTGGGTTCTCTCTCCCACAAGCCTTTCTATCTTTCCTCATCTCACAGGCAGCAGGGAACCTTCTGGGATTTCCTTCTTTGCCTGTCTCTCTCTCACCAGTCTTCTCCTCCTTTCCTGACAGGTGAGGTGTTTTGTTTTTGTTTTATCCCAGAATCCATTCATTTTAATAAATTAAAAGTAGCCCTGAGTTTCTGGCTCTTCCGTTTTCTAAAATTGCTTGTTTATTTTTTTAATGTGACATCCTTTTTTAATGGATTGCCCTATTCTTGACTTTTTCTTCAAAAATAAAGTTTTCTTATGTCTTAAGTTGTTATAGATCTCTAATGTAGAAAGCACTGCATTACATACAGGACTGTTTTCAAATGTACTGGGTTTTGTAGATCATGGTATTCTGTGCTGACCCATCATCAGAAGGGCAGTCTTTTCTATTTGGTCATCCAGAAATGGGAACAGATCTGTATTCATCCATTCATAAACTCATTCTTTCCATATTTTTCCATAGCATGTTTTTGTCAAAAGACTTCCTGATTTGTATTACATCATATCATTTAAAAAGAGCAAAGCTCATTCATAGGAGGTTGGACTCAGTTTCATTAGTATAGTGTTTTAAAACTACACTGCAGGGGCACCTGGGTGGCTCGGTTGTTGTGTCTGCCTTCGGCTCAGGTCATGATCCCAGGAGCCTGGGATCCGGCTCCCTGCTTGGCAGGGAGCCTGCTTCTCCCTCTCCCTTGGCCTGCTGCTCCCCCTATTTGTGCTCTCTCTCTCTGTCAAATAAATAAATAACATCTTAAAAAATAAAACTACACTGCAGAGGCACATACCTGTTGTTTTATACACACACTGTATGTTCCTGTTTATTTTTTAAATAGGGGGAAAGAGGCCCCTGCCTGAAATTCTTTAGGAAACCCAGAATTTAACTTTAAGTCACTGAATTAATGTGTCTTTTGGGGGGAGTATTCATAGCTTAGTATGATAAATAATGCCCCCTCGTTTCTTACACAATAATATTTAAAGAAAATTATGTGCTGAGATCCCAGGTGGTGTGGTGAAGTGGAATACTGGATAGGGGAGTAAGGAGACTTCTGTTTTCTCTGATCTATCACTAGTGCTATGACCTCAAGTAAGACTGACTTCTTTGGAGACAGTAATAAGAATAACCTTTTGTATGAATTACACATATCTCAAATGTTCTAGCTCTGATCTGATCTGTTAGGGATAACTAGAATGGAAACCAGCTACTTGAAGATAGATCATAGTTTTGTCTACATAAATCTTTGTCTTAACAATTCTACCTTAAAGTTTATCCACAGTAATGAATACCCACATTATATAGGCAGAATATCATGATAATATCATTAAAGTTTATTATATCTAGTGGTATTCTAATACTGGGAATTTTCAGAAGTACTGATTAATTAGACTGTGATTGAGAAGAACCATCTTCTATGGTAGTTAAGTGTAAAGAGAATGAATGTTAAAATTATAGAGATTGATGGGTTCAAATCCTAATGCAGCCATTTACTAGCCATATGTGTAACCTTGGTTCTGTTTCCTTATGCAGAATGGGACTGTATTAGGCATCTGTTCTTTGTTTCATGATTCTCCTACGATACTCAAATGGACTTGAAAAAGAAGGCAAATAGCTATAGACAAGAGTTTTATAATGAATAATGTCATAGTTCTTAGCCAGTTAAATGTTGCTGGTCAGTATGTTACTTATTTTTTTTTTTTTTAAGATTTTATTTATTTAAGAGAGAGAATGAGATAGAGCATGAGAGGGGGGAGGGTCAGAGGGAGAAGCAGACTCCCGCTGAGCAGGGAGCCCGATGCGGGACTCGATCCCAGGACTCCAGGATCATGACCCGAGCCGAAGGCAGTCGCTTAACCAACTGAGCCACCCAGGCGCCCCTTACTTATGTTTTATAATATTAGAAGATTCCTATTTTTTGTAGTAAAGATACCTAATATTTATGTGTCTGCAGTGTGCTAGATACTGTTCTAGGCCGTTTACTTACGCTATTTCATTCTAGCCTCATAGAAACTCTACGACAGTTGCTTTATTATCCTTACAGATGAGGAAACTGAAGCTCAGAATGGTTAACTGGCCTAAGATCATGTATGGTAGTAATGGAATGGTATAAACTCATGAATGCCTTGACTGTTTACAATACTGCTTCCTATTGGAAGTGATGACATCTAATGTTTTCTGTTAAAGGATATTAGGAATGGAGAAGATTTGAGGAAGTTGTATGATTTGAAAAAATAAAGAAGTGTTGATCTCTTTTCTTAACAGAAGAGATTAAAGTCTGGAAAAGCACTAATCTGGGGTTATAGGGAATTACCTTGTGTTTTTTGTTCTCAACACATTTAGTTATTAGCATCTATGCCTCTCTTTTCTGAATTTCCATAGATAGTCATTTTACATCCTAATTTGCCCAGACAGTCCAGATACATATCTCTTGTCGTGGCATAATTATTAATAGCACCCCCTTCCTCAAAAGTGTCCCAAGTTTGGATGTTTTATGAACACCTTAATTTAAAACACTGTATTGTAGACATAAAGCTTTTCAGATTCTTTTGATTCTTGGGATTATGTTAATTTGGTTGGTTATGTGATTTTATGTAATAATTTGTATTAAATCAGGCGTACCTCTAAATTCTAGTAGGAATTTATTATGTATTTTTGAGGCAGTATGCTAGGTTGTTGACTGATTTCTTTGATGATGGAGAGGGAAAGCCATAAATTAGCTTCTTGAAAGAAAGAACTAATAAAATGGTGGACAATTGGGGGATGAATTTGTATGTTCACCCAGTCATTTCTCAGTTGGAAGGACAAAGGTGCAGGTTGACAAATACTGAATTGCTTGACCTTGGTTTAAAGCTTTTGTGAATTACGGAACTAATATGAAGTGGTAGTGGATCATATATTTTACAGATCTTTAAGATCTGTTAGCCCTTGTTTTCTGTAATATTCTTCCCCATTTCTACTACAGTAAAAGAGTCTCCGGGGGCAAATTTCTGCTGCTGTTACAACCAGTGTACTGCCTAAATCTTTTTTGTTTGTTTGTTTCTGTTCTATCCTGAATTATTGCCTTCCCCTATATTTAGTTCATTTTAATTTAATTTATTCTTGGTCACAAACTAGTAGTTTCTGAAAGTATTTGGAATCAGTGTCTAAACTGTCACAAATAGTTGTTCCTAGAATGTACAGGTCTTTGTCAGTAGAAGTGTTAATTTTATTAACTACTAAATTATTTTCCTGTGCATGATAACTTACAAATGTTTGCAAAATGAAAAGATATTCATAGTATAGTGCTTGGCAGAAAGTAGGCACATTGCATAAGTGCTTAACATAGATTTTTTTTTCCCTAGTTGTACAATTTGTATTTTAAAGCAGTGATATATGAGTTTCTCTGTTAAAACACTACGTAGAATTTTTATCACAAAGACTTTGGAATGGTTTCCTCAAAGAGTTTCTATTATTTCTTCTACCTTAGAAGATTAGTTTTAAGCCACTTCTGTGTCTATGATGACTGCTTCTATTAAGTTGTTAAAATTTTATTCTCAATTCCTTATTTGTTACTATTACTTTGATATTGAATCTTTTTTCATGATGTGTGAGGTAAAAACTTTATTTTCTCAGGAGCCATTTTTTTAATGGTATTTTGAAGGATTAAGTTGGGTTTTACTATGAATGAATGTTCAATTATTTATATCAAGCACAGTGTTTTAGTATTAATCAGCTTTACATTTTGTACATGAACCTTTTATAGTGAGATTTAAAAAAAACAAAGGAACAGAGGTTGCATTTGGCTGGGATCTTTATTAGAGCAGATTATTGTTTAAAATGTCTGTGCACAAATCATTTGCAGCCCAGCCCAGTTCCTAACATGGAGAAACTTTTCTTTTTAAACTAGCGGAAGTTAGTTTCCTTTAAAATTAAATATATATAGTTTAGCAAAAAATCTGTAGATTAGGAACATGCCCAAATTGAACTTTTCCCCCTGCCATCAAAGCTGCTTCTGGTTTTTTGTTTGGTCAGTAATACTACATTTACCTTATTACCCAAATTTTAAAATTTTATCAATCTCCTCCCCGTTTGTAATCATATCCTACTGACTCTCCTAAATATCTCTCAAACCATTTTATTTTTCAATTCTTTCTGTTAGTGCCTTATTCCAGTTCTTACCATCTTGGCCCTGTTGTAGTTCTGCTAAACTGATTTCTTTGTCTGTAGTCTAGGAATATCCATTATTCTTATAGCTTACAACTTGAGTTGTTTTCTGAAACACAGTATCACTCTTAACAACCTCTGTGGATTCTCTTTACTTCAAAGTAATGTGCAGTTTTACTTTAACTTGTCGTTAAGGTTCCTGAGGATCTGACCTAGAAAGCTTTCCCAGCATCAGCTTTGACATTCCCTCATCTGTTCATCATCTCATACCTTGTTGTACACACAATGCAATTTACTAGGTTGTGCCTTTGTTCATGATTTACTTTATCTTCCTCGCCTTCCACTCACACTTTCACACCCAACACAGAGTTTTATTTCTCAGATCCAATTCAGGTTTTACTGAGTTTGTTTTATTACATTTAGTTTGTATGTTTGTGAGCTCTCTGAAAATAAGGTTACCATGTCCCTAAGGAGGCAAACAGGTAATTTAGTGTGATAAGTATAGTGTTAGAAGTATATACAGGTTTAATTATGACCACTGAAAGACTGGGTACCTAATTATGGGCTGAGAGGGAAGAGATCTGAGGAATGCTTATTTAAAATGCTAAATGCATGCCTCAGGAAACCAATCTATTGTTTTCAAACAAACATATCCCCAGTCCATCTTCTCTGAGTATCAGGGAAGGTAGAGAGGAGAGGCTAGGACGAGTGATAAAGTATCATTAGGAATTAGCCAAATGTACATTTTGAATAATCAGTGAATCATTGTATCAACACAATTTTTACGTGCTCTGTGTGTCACATGTATGGTAGATAGAGCATGGGGCTTTTAGATTATTTCAGAAGTATTTGAGGTTCCTTTCTGTGTGTCTTCCACCATCCACAGGTTCCTGATTTGGAATTGATAGATTGCTAGCACTCCAGACCTAGGAAGAGTCGTGAAGTTATGAAGTAAAAGTGAAGATGTATTTTCTATCATGGAAGCTATGGCATAGGAGGTGATCCAAGGGCAGTAAAGGAGAGGTTTTCACCTTTTTGTATAGATGTTTTTATTACCTATATTAAGAAATTTAGTAGGTTTTTTGAAAAAATTTATAAAGAAAGTCACATGATGGTAAAACCATTTCAAACATGTAGAAGAGTCAGAAGTGGACTTTGACTAGTGTTCAGGGTTAGAATTACTGGAGCCAGTACCCAAACATTAAGTGGGGAGTTATTTTATTATTAACAAGAAAAAATAGAAAATAGTTATCTCTGAATTTTCCTTAGTATTGAAAACTCACTTGTACATATTGGTGGTAAGTTCTCTTTCACCCACATGGAATTAGAATAAATTTGCAATTAGAGTGAAACTTAAATTAATATTTTTTTCCCTCCTAAATAGCTTTTGCCTACCAAAAAGTTTTGGGAACCTGATGATTCAACAAAAGATGGACAAAAAGGCATATTTCTTGGGGATGATGAATGGAGAGAGACTGCATGGGGAACTTCTCGTAAGTTATTGGTGTTAATGTGTGAGAATTATGAGTTTACTTGAATTTTTTGAAACCCTGCCTACCCCCAGACAGACAGTATTTGGAGGAAATTTCTGATGACTTTGTTGAAAATTTTGTAAGTCATTATAATGTACATTTTTAATGTAAATTAACCCTTATCTAATGGTCTACTTAATAGAAGTCTTTGTCACGTAAAATATTACTGGATGATAATTAATCAAATTAACTTTAAATTTTGAGTGTAAATTACCCGGGTGTTTCTTTATTCTCCCTTTGGCACCCCCCCGCCCCCCCATGCTTTTTCTCTCTCTCGCAAAAATAAATAAAATCTTTAAAATAAAATTACTTGTGCTCGAAAGTAGACATGTTTTAATTTTTGTTTTGAAGGTCGAGTGCTTAATTACTTTATTTACCAGAACCAAATATTTTTTAAAGCATTCTGAAGCAAAACATCTTGAGCACAACATGGTAATGAGAGATTATTTTCAAGATGGATGGTTGGGAAGTATTTTTGGTATGTTACATTTGGAGGACAACTTGTACAGGCAATAAAATATTTAAGCAACATTATATATTTCTTTTTAGTTAGTGTCAAGTTTGTATTTTTAATTTCTTGTGCCACTTCCTCTTGCAACTTAACTCTTTTTAGCTGTATGGATAAAATTTTGAAGATGAATATTAGTCTTTACCCAGAGATAGGAGGAAATTAGAAATGAATGAAAAAATTAGAAGTTATTTTGTTTATAGAACATTTATTGAATGCGAAGTATGTTACAAATACGAGTAAGATATTCCTTGTTCTAGAGGAATTGTTCTAAAGAAGAGTCTTTCCATGACTGCAGGAGACTTTATCATATAGTTAGTTTCTCTAACTGAATTTAAGGATTTTGTTTGACAGAGACACAGAGAGGGAACACAAGCAGGGGGCAGGGGAGAGGGAGAAGCAGGCTTCCCGCTGAGCAGGGAGCCTGATGCGGGGCTCGATCCCAGGACCGTGGGATCATGACCTGAGCCACCCAGGCGCCCCTCTAACTGAAGTTCTCTTTCTCACCCTCATGTTCATCTATTTTTTGCTGACTTTAACTCTTTACCCTTCGTATCACTTTGGGATTCACTCTAAGACTGGGAAGGATTAATGTTCCTTCTTTCTGTTTCCATAGTATCCTGGATCATTTTTACTGATGCACTTTTACTCTGTTACGATTGCCTTAGGGCAGGGACTGTGTTGTTTGTTCTTGGACTCCCCATACATAGCACAATGCCCAGCATACAAGAGACCATAAGCCAACATTTGTTTGAACTATGTTAATGAATGGGTAAATGAGTGAATGAAAAATATAATGACTAATCTCTTGTGGATAAAGGTACTGCAATGAAATGTTTTAATATGCTTTAACAAAAGTAGTAGTCATTTAAAAACATAAGAGTTCGTGAAGTGATGGCTGAGTACTACCGTGATAGTTCAGCCTGTTAAGGACCGGACTAATATTGAGTATTCTGTGTGATAACAAATGAACCAGGGGTAGCTTATTGGTGCCTTAAAAAAACAATATTTGAATGTTGCCTCAAATGTTTTATTATATTTGTATCCCATTTGTTCTCTAATCTTAAATACTGCTTTTTTTCTTTTTGTCATAAAAATGTGTAGAAAAGTTATTCACACCAGTTGAATAATTTTTTGTTAAAAATAAATGGAAAACTTTTAAACTAGGAAGGGACATTTATTTATTTATTTAGATTTTATTTATTTGACAGAGAATGCACACAAGTGGGGGGAGCTGCAGGCAGAGGGAGAGGGAGAAGCAGGCTCCCCGTCAATCAGGGGGCCCAATGTGGGGCTGGATCCCAGGATCCTGGGATCATGACCTGAGCCGAAGGCAGATGCTTAACAACTGAGCTACCCAGGTGTCCCTAGAAGGGACTTTTAAAAATAATCTTTAGGTGACAGTTTTTACACCAAGAGTAGAAAATTCTGTGATATTAACTAATATTTTCCAAACGTATTTGTTTGTGTTTATAGTGGTACAGCCATGTGTTCTGAATCTGCCCAGTATATAACTATGAGCTTGAGATGTGCCTCTGCCAGTTTAGGAGTTCTTTTTATTCTTCTAGGTTTCTATTTTGAATTATTATGAATCATGAAGAAAGCTTTAATATTTTAACAAGATGCTTCTAGGTAGCAGAGCCTTCAGGTTAATGTTTCTGTCTCCGTTGACCTTTCTGGTTTGACTGTTCTTCATATCGGCTTTTACTTTTTTTTGTTAACCAAATGGCTCTGTCTGTATTCCCAAGAAATGTGCCCAGGCCAGTGAGTTTCAAGAGTATGAAAGCTTTTTATTAAGATTATAATAACATTCAAAATAAAACAGTATGCCGATTTTTTTTTTTACTTTATTAATTTATATAAATACATTTTGGTTAGTTTAAAAGTACAAATATGTAATTGTGTTTTTCCTTCCAAACAGACCATTCAATGTCCCAGCCTATTATGGTACAGAGAAGATCTGGACAGGGTTTTCATGGAAACAGTGAAGTAAATGCAATACTGTCTCCGCGATCAGAAAGTGGAGGCCTTGGTGTGAGCATGGTAGAATATGTATTAAGTTCTTCTCCTGCTGATAAATTGGATTCTCGATTTAGGAAGGGAACTTTTGTAAGTATTTTGAATAAAGAAATATTTAATTAATGGTTATTTGGTTATCTTTTAAGTCCATTTATTTTTTTGGCTCTTCCAGAGCTCAAGGAAATCTTGCAGTTATTGGAGCTCTGGTTTTCTTCTCTTGGCCACTTCTTGAAATACATGAAATAGTAGAACCAATGGGAATATAACCTTAGCCATGTTACAAAAATCAAGCCATATTAATTATGAAACATAATTTGCAAGATTACAGTTGCTTATTTATGGTAGTGTTTGATGTGAAAGTAACTAAAAATCATCTGCATTAAGTAGAATTTTAATTTCGTCTGTGGTGTTACTGCTTTTCCAGCACCGCTATAGTTAAGGTTGCCTTAGCCCTTCTGTTATAAATCACTGTTTTGTGCTCAATTTTTTTGCCTTTGATAAATTAGTTGATTACAAAATTAAAATAAGGTACAATGCTTTTATTGTTTACGTGCACTATAGCGCAGTTTTAGGTCACCTTATGGAGCCTTTTTTTGTGTTCTATTAAATATTCAGAATCAAACAGATTCTTTTTCCTCAGGGCACTAGAGATGCTGAAACAGATGGACCTGAGAAAGGAGATCAAAAAGGCAAGGCTTCTCCATTTGAGGAGGACCAAAACAGAGATCTTAAACAAGGAGATGATGATGATTCTAAAATAAATGGCAGAGGTTTGCCAAATGGAATGGATGCCGATTGCAAAGATTTTAAGTAAGACTTTAACTTTCTCAAGAAGAAAAGCATATCTCTTTAGGGATAATTACTACTAGTTGGTGTGATTGATTTAGACATTTTCCAATTTTGGTTTATTTTATTTCCCTTTGTACCTTGTGTTAATCCAGAAGAAGATTTAATTTTTTTCCTAAGGAGTATTAGTTGATTGTGAACCTTTTTTTTTTTTTTTTAAATAATTCTTCAAAGTAGTCTCTAAAACAGTGCATTCCATTAAAGAAGTAATGTTAGAAGTTGCTGTTACCTTTCTGCTCCTATGGTAGTCTAAAATTTAACTTTTTCCTCCCTGCTAATATTTAGTGAATTTTAGGTTTAATCTGGTTTTTCTTGGCAAACTCCTTTCGGGGTTGCTCTTGAGCACCTTTCTGTGGAGTTTCCTCTTCCTTCTACCCCTATATTGTACCCCACCCAATCTAACTCTTAATCTTGGAAATGAGGGAACATAATTAGCTTGGAAGCTGTGACCTTTCTTCTTTAGTATATATGAATTTATGGTAATACTTAATATTCCTGAAACTATTCCTGAAGTAGGGAACATATTAGAGACTTCAAAAAGTTAACTTTAAGCTTAGAATTCTTTAAGTTGTAACTTTTTAGTTGTCTCTTTATGGTAATTAAATAAGTATTTTCTTCTAGCTTTGATCTCAGATTAGGCAGTGTGCATTTACCTAGATATTAGGGATTTGTTTCTTCATCCTGAATTCCTATACTTTATACTGCATTAGTCAGATGTTTTGGGGCTTATACCTGAAAATGAGCTGTTTCTTTAAGATCTTGTGAACCATGAAATCTCAGTTAACTGAGTATAACCATATATATGGGTGGTATGCTTTTACATTTATTGCCTTTAATTATCAAAAGCAGAGTAAAATGCTTCTTAAAACAGTGCCATTTGTATCTGTTCTAACTGCAAAAAAGCATCCAAAACCAGTAAACCTCTTTGATAAGAAATAAATTTAATGCTTTTCAATTTGTTTTAGAACCTTATCCTGATTTTACTTTTCTGCAATTATGTAATCTGAGTTTTAGTCAAGGGCATGTATTTAAAACTGAGTTGATTATGAGCCCTTCAGAGTATGCATTTATAATTGAAGTGTTAATACACCATTAACTATAGCAAGAAAATAGCACCACTTAATAGCGCAGTGCCTTTTTTCTCTTATATTCTCTAATTATTGCTGTATTAGAGTTGTTTGTATGAAAGGCTATGCTTCTTCATATTATGAACTTTTACATTTTTTAGCATTCTAATTTTATTCCATTAAGTTTGGGGTATACATTTTAAATTGTTTATGAAATATTTTAGATACAGTATTATACTTCATAGTGTAAAAATGTTTCAGACTAATAGCTGTGGCCATATGGTCACTATGCTGACATATCACTAATATGTACATTAATTGATACAGCATCAGTATATAATCACTGGAGTGTAGAACTGAAAGGAAGGGAAGAACTATAGTAGGCTTCATTTTAAAAGGCTAATTTTATTTATTTTTTAAAAGATTTTATTTATTTATTTGACAGAGAGAGACACAGTAAGAGAGGGAACACAAGCAGGGGAGTGGGAGAGGGAGAAGCAGGCTTCCCGCTGAGCAGGGAGCCCGATGCGGGGCTCGATCCCAGGACCCTGGGATCATGACCTGAGCTGAAGGCAGATGCTTAGCGACTGAGTCACCCAAGCGCCCCTAAAAGGCTAATTTTAAAGAAGATCCTTTCAGGTTTTTTTTTCTTTCCATATATGTTCTGAATGAAAAACCTTTGAATATTCACATGAAAAATTAGGTATGGTTAAAGGGGAAAGGACGTAGAAATTTCTTCTAAATATTGCAAGGATAGTGGTTGATTTTTAAATAAAATGTAAGTTCACCTAAATATGTGGAAACCTATTCTTTTTTTTTTTTTTAAAGATTTTATTTATTTATTTGACAGAGAGAGACACAGCGAGAGAGGGAACACAAGCAGGGGGAGTAGGAGAGGGAAAAGCAGGCTTCCTGCCAAGCGGGGAGCCCGATGCGGGGCTCGATCCCAGGATCCTGGGATCATGACCTGAGCTGAAGGCAGACGCTTAACGACTGAGCCACCCAGGTGCCCCGTGGAAACCGATTCTTACAATTAAGTAATTTTATTAAGTAATTTGTAAAATGCTCTGTACATGTTTGCAAATTTATCTTGATGTGAAGCTCCTGAACTTGGGTGCAGAGTTACATAGGTGTTAACAACTGGCACTGAAAACCAGGTAATATAGTTACTGTCATTTACTTAATGTACTTACGTTTGCATATACTGTGAACTCATGTTCCTCAGAACAAACTTATTTCTTGTGAGGGAAAAGATCTTGCATAAAATATTTTTGTAGAAGAAAAGACACTGTAAATGAGGATAGATTATGTCTAGATATAAAGTAAAAATAAGGTTTAGACCATGAAGGATGTTGATAAAAAGAGAAGAGTCGATGCTCAATAAATTTTTTGAAAAAATTAAGGAGGCTTGTTAGTAGAGGAAGTTGATGTTTTATATGACATATACTTTTTATTGATGGGCATACTTAATTATTGGTAAATATGTTACAAATTTCTATTTCTTTTTGATGATTTTAACTGAAACAATTTTGTGTGATAAAGATGGTTTTTGGAGAGCTGTCATAAAGGCTTTTCACACTTCATTTTTTGTCCTTACTTGAAACAGTAAGCACAAGAAGGTTATGTCTTCAGTCTCCTTTAAGAAACTGAGGCTTGGAAGATGAATTGATTTGCTCAAAATTGTATTTAAAGACAGTCCGGAGTCAACCTTCGTCTTAGTTCATGTCGTTTTCCATTGTATCTCACATTTTACACTCTGAAGTCATGAAGGCCATCCTTTATGGCTAATCCCCCCCCTCCCCCCCCGAACCATTATTAAGCAAGATATGGCAAAATTCTGTGCTGGTAGACAAGACCAGGAGTATGGTAGGTGGGTTTTGGTTTTGAGTCTTTCCATGTTTGTCACTTGATAGTCTGCTATTCATACACCATTCATTTTTTCTGTGACTTGAGAAAAATTTCGGGTAGTCTAAACCCTAAATTGTGATATTGGCTAATTTTCTTATCTGTAAAATTGAGTTAAATCTTGATGCTATTCAAATTAGAGAGAATGATCATTAGTAATATGAAAAAAACAAAACCATGTCAGTTCTTAAGAAGAAGTTAGAAAAAAAATGATGGAGTGGTTAGTGACCTGGGGTGCCTGATTTGCCCTCTGTATTTTACAACCTTTGTTTTTCATTATTTTCCTACTTTCCAATTCCAACTGTGACTGACTTACTACTTTTACTCATAAAGTCTTTGTTTTCTTTATACAGTCGTACTCCTGGAAGTCGTCAGTCTTCTCCAACTGAAGTAGTTGAGCGCCTGGGCCCCAATACTAATCCCCCAGAAGGATTGGGGCCTCTTCCTAATCCTACAGCTAATAAACCACTTGTTGAAGAATTTTCAAATCCTGAAACTCAGAATCTGGATGCCATGGAACAAGTTGGTCTGGATTCCTTACAGTTTGACTATCCTGGTAATCAGGTACCCATGGACTCTTCAGGAGCTACTGTAGGCCTTTTTGATTACAATTCCCAGCAGCAGGTAAAGCATGAAGTTCCTTTAATGATGCTCCTCTTAACTATGTACTGGTGTAGCCTGAAGTACTATGAGGCATTGATATGAATAACAGGAGTGTTGTTAAATACTTAATGTTTTATAAGTAAAATGTTTTTATAGTTGAGAAAGCGATTAAGTGTTTAAATACACTGTTCACAGCTTTTTAAATAGAAATGAAATGCTTTGAGACTAATCTTTATATTAAATGTTTTCTCTAATAGCTCTTTCAGAGGACTAATGCACTAACAGTTCAGCAGTTAACTGCAGCTCAACAGCAGCAATATGCATTAGCTGCAGCCCAGCAGCCACATATAGGTGAGTCTTTGTAAGTTACCATTTTGATGAGACTTAGAAAATCTTGGGTTAGTGTTTATTAGAATGCTTCGTTTTTCTTTTACTGAATGGTGTTATTTCGTTATGTTTTAAAACATCTCATTGAAATCAAAGAGTAATTACATGGCAAGAGTAAAGATTTAACTAGGGAAGAACTGTTTCTGATTATTGTATCCTAATCAAGGATATTTAATGAAAATAAAAATCTATAACTTGATGAAAGCTGGAGGCACATAAGTTTTTTTCTGTGTCAAGTTGAGAGTCAAACACTTGGAAATTTGGAAATTCAAATGTATGTTATATCTGTTATCAATCACAATGTTTACTTAAAAAAATCAGATTTCCAAGAAAATTCCTTAAAATATTTTCTTCTTTACTTCATTATTTGGTCCTTGACTTTTAGCCTTTAATGTGAATTATTATAATTACACATTTGTTACTGCTAAAGCATTGGTACGTGTTATCCATGTTGGGGTTTTATGTTTGCTTTTTAACTTTTTAATTTGAAATAATTATAGAGTCACATGGAGTTGCAAGGAGAGTACAGAGAGGTTCCCCACCCAGCTTTCCCTATATAGCTACATCTTACATAATTACAGTACAGTACCAAAATCAGGAATATGAAATTGATAAATGTATATATATGTGTTACATCACTTTATCACATGTGTAGATTTATGTAACCATTTTTATGCCTGATTTTAGCTGACCTTAATTTATTAAGTAGTTTGAAAAGGTATGAATATTCCCCACATCATAACCTATGGAAGCAGGCTTGGGAGGGGGTGATATACTAAGTTGATTCTCTTCCCTTACCTTAGTACTGTTCTGTGTCAATCCAAGAAGGTCTCCTACATCCCAGATTTTATTTTTGGTTTTAATCAAAGGTGACCACGCATTTCTAGATGGCTTCTAATAGCAGCATGCATTCTTTGCCACCAGCTTCCTTTATCCTTATATTTAGTCGTTCTTATTAGAAATGTGGTGATTCCTGGGGTACCTGGGTGGTTTAGTCGGTTAAGTATCTGATTCTTGATTTCAGCTCAGGTCATGATGTCAGGGTCATGAGATTGAGCCTCTTGTATGGCTCCACACTCAGCGCTGAGTCGGCTTAGGGTTCTCTCTCGCCCTGCTTGTGCGCGCATGTGTGCACGTGCGCACACTCTCTCTCTCTCTTCCAAATGAATAAATAAAATTTTAAAAAAGAAAAGAAATGTAGCGATTCCTGTCTACTCACAGACTAGTATAACCCTTTTTTGTTTCTTGAAGGCTCTAAGGTATGTTTTAGTATGTGACATTTTGAAGTTTTAAATTTTCTCCTCTTATTTGCTTTTTTAATATGAACTTTAGAATTTGCTTATTTATTTACTTCCAGAAGATTGGGTTTAAATTTTAAATTAACTTTGGGAAAATCTACATCTTTATGACCTTAAGTATTCTAACCAGGACATTGTGTATCTTTACATTTGTTCAAGTTTGCTTTTGTATTGTTTATCAGTGCTTTAAAGTTTTTCTCATGTAAGTTTGCATAGTCCTTGATAAGTTTGTTCTTAGGTATTTTATCTTTTGCTATCAATGTAAGTGGCCTCCTATCTTTTATTAAATCTTTAGATATCTGTGAAAGCTCTTGATTAGCAAATACTAAAATTTCTGAGTATATATTCTAATTGAACCATAATTGTGTTCACGGAATAAAAAAAAGTGCGTATAATCTCTTAACGAGCTCTTTCAATTTGCTAATGTTTTATTTAGAATGTCTGCATCAATAATGTGTACATGAAATTAGTCCTTAAGTTTGTGTGTTTCCTTGCATTTTTGTCAGATTTTGGAATATGGTCACTTCATAAAAACAATTTAGAACTATCCCCCCTTTTAATACCTTAAAGAGTATTTCAGGTAACATTGGACTTATGTCGTCTTTTAAAACTTGGCAGAACTTCTTTGTGAAGCCATCTAGGAAACCATGCACATAAATTTGAAAACCTGAATAAAAATGGAAATATTTCTAAGCATAATTTACCAAAATTGACTCCACCTTTTAATCTTTGTTCCGTAGTTAAATATATTCATTGTTGACCATCAGTCTTACTATCCAAGTTTGCCTAGTCATCTCTTGGCTGGCTGAAAGCCCATTTTAGAACAGCATTGTACAATAGAAATATAATATGTGCCACATAGATTTTTAAATTCTTTGGTAGCCACATTTTTGAAAAGTTAAAAGAAATAGGTGAAATTAAATTGAATATATTATTTAACCCATTACATCCAAAAATGTCATTTTAAATGTGACCAATATAAAACTTACTAATGAGAAATTAAAATTTTTTTCTTCATATGAAGCTTTTCTAATCAGGTGTGCATTTTTCCACTTTGAGCAGATGCTCAGTAGCTGTATCTGGTTGTAACTATCGTAATAGTGTGGCTCTAGAAGATTCTTCTAGAATGGGGATTGACAAACTTTAATAAAGGCCCAGATAGTAAATATTGTAATTTTTGCAACCCGTGTGATTTCAGTCACAACTAGTCAACTCTGCTGTTACAGCACAGAAGAACCTTGAGTGACATATGACTGAGTATGGCCATATTCCTATAAAATTTTACTGTGGATACTGTAATTTGAATATCATTATAATTTTTATGTGTTGCAAAGTATTATTTTCAACTGTTAAAAAATGTTAAAATTGTTCTTAGTTTATATAAAAATAAGTAGCAACCTGGACTTGGCTCATGGACAGGGCCAGAAAGAGATAATAGATACAGTAAGGGAGAGAAAGAGAAAAGAAAAAGGATTGTTTAGGTGGTTGGGAAATTTTTGTACTTTAGGAAATTGAGAGATAAGCCATAGGAGTAAATTAGAAATGAATCTATAGTCTGCAGAGGGCTATAAGAGGGACAAACCAATAGAGGGCCTACACACTACCAGGATTGGAGTTTGAGTCATGCTAACCATGTGTGGTAAGAGCACCCAGGTCACAAATAGAAATAAGACTTGGTTTGGAGACTTAACTTTATGATGTGTAGTTGGCAGTCTTGATATCACCTGATGGACAGGTGAGTGTAAGAGCTTCTCACAGATAGTATCGCAAACAAAATTGACAGTGTAAACAATAAAGATCAGCCAGAAAGCAGTCAGTTGTGTAACAAAGAGTAGAATTTACACCCGAGATGTAGAAATAAGAGAACCTTAAAGTTTCAGAAAGAACTTTTAAAAGTTGACTCACAATCTTAGGAGATAAAGGACTTAAGCCATCCAAGATCAGCGGTCTTAAAACAACAAAATGATGTGAAAACCAACCACTTCAGAGTCTTGTAAGTAAAAAGACCTAGGTGGGCTTCATTATTGAGTAGTTGTCACCTAGGATGAAATGAACTGGAGAAGAAAACTTAAGAGATCTCCAAGAACACTTAACCCATAGTAATTAGTACTTGGCAGAGAGGAGAGAAATTAGAAGCTAAGGAGTGGAGTCGGTAGTAACTAAAGATATGCAAGGCATAGAAGACTATAACTTTTCCTGACGTCTCAGATAAATGTGGACACATACATTTTGGAGAAAACTCAACATTATAAAGATGTCACTTCACCTAAGTTAATTTGAGGATTTAATGTATTCTTGGTTGGAATCCCAGTAAGATTTTTTTAGAACTTGAAAGTTTTTGATGTTTGTCTTAGAAAAGTAAAACGAGAAAATTAATGGAAAACTAAAGTGGAAAGAGGGAGACCTACTCAACCATATTTCAAAAGTTACCGTTTTCAATGATTAAAACTGTTGTACTGACTTTGGCATATACAAGTAGGTAGTAGACACGAATGCTTTGCAATAGATGTGCACATGTGTCTGTTTAGTGTGCAATGGTGGGAAAAGATTTTAATTTTAATTGACATCTCAAATAAACGATAAAAGAGTGTATGTGGAAAATAGCTTGGAGATAATTGGGTTCTCTTCCTGATAGATTAAAAATTTAAATGAGAGGGGAGCCTGGATGCCTCGGCAGGTTAAGCGTCTGCCTTCGGTTTAGGTCATGATCTCGGAGTGCTGCTCAGTGGGGAGTCTGCTTGTCCGTCTCCCTCTGCCCCTCCCCACCCCACTTGTGCACTCGCTCTCTCACATAAATAAAAATTACTTATGTGAGAGGGAGACAGACACAGCGAGAGAGGGAACACAAGCAGGGGGAGTGGGAGAGGGAGAAGCAGGCCTCCCGCCAAGCAGGGAGCCAGATGCGGGGCTCGATCCCAGGACCCTGGGATCATGACCTGAGCCAAAGGCAGATGCTTAATGACTGAGCCACCCAGGCACCCCTAAATAAAATGTTCATGAAAAAATTTTTTTGTTTTAATCTCTGGTTCTTTATCAAAGAGACATAACTTTATCTTTCTCATTTAATTTTTTTTTTATAGATTTATTTATTTGCGAGAGAGAGAATGAGAGAGAGCATGAGAGGGAGGAGGGTCAGAGAGAGAAGCAGACTCCCCACTGAGCAAGGAGCCCGATGCGGGACTCGATCCTGGGACTCCAGGATCATGACCTGAGCCGAAGGCAGTTGCCCAACCAACTGAGCCACCCAGGCGCCCTCTCATTTAAATTTTTTTGAACATTTTATTTATTTATTTATTTGAGAGAGTGAGAGCCAGAGAGATCATAGAGGGAGAGGGAGAAGCAAACTTGCCTTTGAGCAGAGAGTCTGATGCGGGACTCCATCCCAGGACCCCGAGATCATGACCTGAGCCGAAGGCAGACACTTAACTGGCTGAACCACCCAGGCGCCCCAAACAAAAAAAAATGTCTTAATGCTTTATTTTACGTCTCAGATTGACAACTGTTTAAAAAGTTTGGTAATGTCCTATTTTGGCAGGAGTCTGAGTGGCATTCTCATATGTTCCTGATGAGAATATAAATTGGTACAACTTTCCTGGAGAATAATATGGAAATGCTGAACAAGAACTGATATATATTTTCCCATTTATGTGAATGTTTATAAAGATACAATGATAATGCAGAACCCCTTTGTACTTAAAGAATAATAGGAGCACTGTTATTTATAACAAAACGTAGTGAGCCATGTGAATATATAGCAGTAATAGACTGATTAAATCACATTCCTTCTATACATTAGAAAGAATGATTTGATAGATTGTTTTGTTTTGTTTTGTTTTAAGATTTTATTTATTTATTCATGAGAGAGACAGACAGAGGCAGAGGGAGAAGCAGACTCGGGAGCCCGATGTGGGACTCAATCCCAGGACCCTGGGATCATGACCTGAGCCGAAGGCAGTTAGCCATCTGAGCCACCCAGGCGCCCTAGATTATCTTTTGACATAGAAAGGGATCTATGGTTAATTGGCAAATGAAAAAAAGCATATTAAAGTATCATCATAGCCTACAGTATAAAATGTGTGTGTTCATTTAAAAATGTAAAAGGATATATATTTCTACTTGTGTGCATGTATAAACAGATACATATTTGTATGTGTATATGTGCAAACATAAATATGTATGCATATATGTAAATACACAAGCATATTGTTTGATGCCTAGTATGTCTAGTATGTTGTAAATATTTCTTCGATGACTCGTGAGCTCTTTAAAACATGCGAGAAACATTTTTTTCAACAGAAGATTCAATATGTATCCATTAGGTCAAACTAATTCCTTGTTTTTCAAATATCTGAAACTTCCTGTCTGCTTTATAACATAAATGTGGAGAAAGCTGTGTTAAAATTATTTATAAAATTGAAAAATTTAGAAGGATATAAACCAATGGTCAGTAAAGAGTACATGAGGACTTTGGCTTTACATTTTATATGCTCTAATAGTATTTGAGATTTTAAAAGCAGTCTTTTTAACGACTAAGCCACCCAGGCGCCCTAAAAGCAGTCTTTTTAAATCCTATAATATGGAATATAAAAAAATTACATCTTAGCTTTGAGATTTTATACTGGTATGACTGGATATGAATACCGCTGCATCCTTTGTTTTCTCCTGTGATAAAGATAATTTGTGGTAGAGGAACCAGAAGGAAATCTTGAAACCTTTGCCCTCAGGTGTAGTTAAGGATGCAACTCTGAGCAAATGATTTTTTAAATAGTGCGGGGATTTTATTGAACCCTCTTAATTCTTCCTCTATTAAAAGCATATTTTTCAAATGGCTTTTTTGTGCCTGTGCATGAGATCAGTGTTATGGGTTATGGCCACTATATTTAGAAATTAAATAGATTTATAGACATTAATATAAAAAAGAAAAATTAGGTAAAAAATAGGTTATGTTGGAACTTTATAAAGATAATTTTTTTTGAGATATTTGTGGCATGTATATGTGTATATGGACACTAGGTCGATGTGAAATACATTTCATATTATGGGTCAGTCAAAACATTTAAAAACTGCTATAATACAGAATGAAGTTTCTGAATCTCAATTTTTAAGACAAGTGCTCCTTTTGGATACTTTTTAAAAGTTACTTATGTCCACTTGCTTTTATACTCCTATTCCCCCTTCTTAATCATCTTATTTTTTTTTAAAGATTTTATTTTTAAGTAATCTCTACACCCAACATGGGGTTCAAACTCACAACCCCAGTATCAGGAGTCATATGTTCTACCACCTGAGTCTGCTAGGCACCCCATTAATTATCTTTTAAATTGAACCTTTTTGAGCTCTTTTAACTTTAAACACACCCCTTTTGTTATTTCCTCACCTTCAACTTGTCTCCATTATTTTCCAGAAGAGACAGCTTTGGCAGTTAGTACTTTATGGTAAATGGTATACACAGTGATTCCTCGAAACCAGCAGTCGTCTTGTCTCTCTTAATAAATACTGCAAATGAATATTTTAAAATCTTTTGTAGCATTTGCTAAGTTCACATTGGCATACATTAGATGCAGAAGTGGCCTTAAAGTCACCATACTACTTAAAGCCCTTCATTTTTCTTCTATTGCTTTTGGGGGGTAAAGTCCAAACTATTTAACATAACCCAGGAAGATCTTTATGGGTTTTCCTTCTGATTATAACTGGTTTTGTCTTGTCTTGCCCTTTAGTCCCGCTTCATCCTACCCACTCCTTCTGAAGCTTAAGTACCCCTTCTCTCTATGTCCATAGCACTTACTATACTATATTCTAATTGCCAATTTGCTTGTTTTTCTCATTAGATGGATTGATTTGTGAGGGCAGAGCATATCTGTCTTCCTCACTGGAATCCCCTAGCTCATAGTATAGCTTAATAAAGATTGAATGAAAAACTACCATTGAACAATAGTAGTTCTAGCTCTCAACATTTATCATGTGCCTGTTGTGCTAGTTCTATATAGTCATTTCATAATCAGGATCATGTAATTCTCACAAAAATCCTCTTAAGACGTGGATAGACACCTATTTCAAAAACGAAGAATCTTAGAGTCAGGTTGTGTTACATGCCCAAGGTCACTCATTTAATCAGAATTTGAACCATTATACACAGTCTCTTCCCTCACTCCAAATTTAGTGTAGAAATGATTTTACCTAATGAAGAAACTCATACTTTACATTTACTCATTATTTCCTCCCTTTTTAAATACAGCTGGTGTATTCTCAGCAGGCCTTGCTCCAGCTGCATTTGTGCCAAATCCATATATTATTAGTGCTGCTCCTCCAGGGACTGATCCATACACTGCAGCAGGATTGGCTGCAGCAGCAACATTAGCAGGTAACTTACTCTTCATCCTTGTTGCTTATTATGGATTTAGTTTTAATTCTGGTATAAGCTTTATTTTTGTCTATTTGGGCAATTTGAAGTTCTAGGAAAATGAAACATTTATCTAAAATGAACTGAAGTTTCCGGAGAGTTAGTTTCCTACTTTTCCTGTTGTAATGCTTGGAAAAAGCCTAAGCCTGGTAACTCTTTCCTCATATACATAGTTGATTTATATTTCAGTTTTGTAGTTTCAGAAATCTTACATTGTCAACCACAAATCTTCCTTTTTGTGACCGTTTCTGTTGCCCACAGAGACAATGCAAAATCAAGTCACTTCTCATAAAATAAACTGGGGGTAGGTGCTATAAATACCCATGTCAGGGAAAGTGTGAGGTAAGGAGCTTCAGCAATCTTGAGAGAATGAGTATCTAGAAAGTAATTTATTTAGCAGTATTAAAATGTGTAAGCCAACTGAAGGGCAAAATGGAGGGATGGAGTTGGAAAGAACTTAACTGTCAAAAACCTGAAGCTACCACTCAAAATCTGAAATGAAAGCCAAAACTATACAATGTTACATGTTAGTGGTATTGCAATAAAGCTGGGGAAAAAATGTTTTTAAACCCAAAACTATATTTATTGCTTTTTTAAGTAAGGAGAGTTGTGTGCTGGTCAGGTACTATCCTGTTGAGCAAAGCAATTTGTTGATCTTCTGTGGGGTTATGAGGAAGTTATTTTAGGCTGAGTTGGGTATAGAGACAAATGAATGAGTCTTAGGTATGGGTTATTATGTTGGTCACAGAGGCAGAAACAGGGTAATATCAGCCACAGATGTATGTTCACTGGAGTGAGCCTGGCAGTTGAATTTCATTAACTCTAGACTACCATGATTTTTTTTACTTTGTTCACTGAAATGAATTGTCAGTAAGTGCCACTTCTGCGAGTTGTTATCATGACCATAGAACAGTTAGTCTTTTCCTAAGAGTTTGGGACTTTTTTTTATACTCAAGACTTTAAGAAGTGAAAAAATAAATGTTAGTTTCAAGTTCTTGTTTGATAGCTTGTTTAGCAGACTGAAACTAACCTGTCATATTCAGTAGTGTTTGGTATAGATCTGCATGTGATTCCATAAAGAAGGGATGAACTGTCTTGGTGCCATTTAACTGGATGTTAGTATGTAAAGTTCTGGTGTATCGTACAATCTATGGAATCAAAAGAAGCCCCTTTAAGAAATTGTTAGTTTTGAGAGTAAGTAGGCATTCTGGACTTAGGCTTCATGAGACCAGTGCTACCTAGTAAAATACAGTGTGAGCCAGATAATGTAATTTAAATTTTTCTAGTAGCTACATTATAAAATAAGTAAAAAACATGAAATTAATTTCAGTGTTTGATTTAGCCAAAATACCTAAAATATCATTTTAATATAATTTTAAGTTACTAATAGATGTTTTACACACACACACACACACACACACCCATGCAAAGTCTTCAAAATCTTGTGTATATCATACTTATAGCACATCTCAGTTGGGCTATCCAATTTTTTAAGTCTTGAGTAGCCACAAGTGGCTTCTGGCTACTGTTTTGGGCAGACAGGTTCTAGGTAGATGTCTCACTCTTGTTTTGATAATGTATTCTTCCTTCATAAATCCTGTTAATAGTTCTCATTGTAGAAATAGATTTTATCTTTAAATTTTTTAATGCTTTTTACTTTAGTTGATTCAGTACAGTTGTGTACTGGGCTTTACTTTTCTCCAAAACAAAGTAAAACCAAGAGTTTAACTTTATAAAATGTTAAATAGCTATACTAAAATCATACCAGTGGAATTTTAGGCCATCTTTGTTGTATCAATCCATAATAATGACATCTTATTCATCAGCTTAATGGTGGGGCTATATGTGCATGCTCTTTCCTCTCCTGGAAGCAAATTTATCTTAAATAAATAGAATAGAGCAATAAGAATTCATTCTGTTTTTCCTACTTTGCTTTTGCATGTCTGTGTCTGTCTGTGCTTTATATTACCTAGTTCTTTCTTGTCTTGACTCACTAGTCCCATTTTCCTAACCATATAAACACTGAAGTTTATTTTCATGTGATTTTCAATTGTTTTGTGAGAATTGTGACTAATTCTGTTTCAAATGTGAAGAATATGTTTAATAAAAACTTAATTAAATATATTTTTAAATTCAAGAGTTACAATTCAAGTAACAGTTGTAGCAAGCTTGGTGCCAGAATGTTCCCTAGTTTTATGTTATAGATTGCAAATAAAAAGATAAAAGTGTTTTTATTGTTGTAATTCTTTTCAGTAGTCAGAAAATGATCTTTCTTAAGAGAATTTGAATTGACATAGTAAATCTTAAAATTTTATGACGTCTAATGTTCCCTAAAAATATTACATGTTTGCCAGTATCAAACCCGTAAACTGGCATTCAGTAAATGTTGGATACATTGCTAAGTGTCCTGTCAATTCATTGGTCCTCTTGACGTTAGCTTTACCACCTCCACTAAGGCTGTTGCTGTCACTCCTGAATACTTTCTCTTTTAATAAACATACCTGAATGAGACTGTCCCCCTAATAGAATCAGAAAAAAATAGAAAGTATGTAGCAGATGTTAAGTGGGTAGAGGATTATAAGGACATTTGCTCTAAGTTACACACTGTTCCTTTTTATGATCTAATGGTAACTGACCTCATTTATCTATAAAATGTAAGTAACTTTTTTTTTGGGGGGGTGGGGTGGGGTGTGGGGTTTAGGTCCAGCAGTGGTTCCACCTCAGTATTATGGTGTTCCGTGGGGGGTGTATCCAGCCAATTTATTTCAGCAACAAGCTGCAGCTGCGGCAAACAACACAGCAAATCAGCAAGCAGCATCACAAGCTCAGCCTGGACAGCAACAGGTATAGGCCTGCCTTCATTAAATTAATACCTGGAGAGTCTCTGAAATTGCATGAGTTCCTTGTCAAGATCTGTGTCTTTTCATCATCTTCAATATGTAATATAGTACCTAGTATATAATTGATATACAAGTATTGATTACATTTTTTCTAATTATATGAATTTAAAGATTTGGATGTACTCCCATTTCTATGTTTCTGTTATTGAAACTCTTGAAATCTCTAGCAATTTTTAATTTTCTTTTCATGACCTCTTCAAGTGTGCTAATTTTCCTATCAAAGTAATTAACACTTCATTTTCTTCTGAGTATTTAAATTACTATTTTAAATATTAGTATATATCTGAGCAGAAAAAGATTAATTACTGGGTACTTTATATTTTTAAGCAAGATGAAAATATATTCACTAAACATTAGATTTAACTTCTTAAAATAGAAAATCTTTATTACAAAGCTGCCCCCCCCCCCCCCCAGCTTTCCTGGAACTATTTTAGTAATGTAGAAACACTATTGATGATTTCAGAATTCTGGTTGTCAATTTCTTCATATTTATACCAAAGAAGCAACTTAATTCCAAGAATAGTGTTACTTGACAACTAAATTTTGTTCTAAATTTCCTTTATATACTTGAATACTATATTGATGTTCTGTTGAAGCTGTCCTTTGGCTCAGTCCTTGTAGATTATACCACAGCATGATTTAATAAGTTCTTTTTTAACCTATATCTTCTTTGGGCAAACATGAAAATACCATACTACCTGAACAATACACACACCTACATGTGAGGCTTACTTACACAGGTGGTATTAACAGTGAATCCCCCTTGTCCTGAATTCCCCTCTCCAAATAAATTTCTCTTATTTTTAGTACTACATTGTTAACACAAATACTAGAAATAATTTTCCCCAAAGGCCTTCTAAAATTTCCATGTTACTTAATAATTGTTCTGGTTGTCAAGAGCCAGTGATTGTGTTTTTGATTTTAAGTATTTTATATTTTTTCATGCCAAATCAACATTTCATTGCACATAAATATGTTCAGAGAATATCCAGAGACTGTGTGTCATACGTAGAGAGTTGCCCGGGATAAATTTATTTATCTGTTACTTTATAATTTCATTTTTAAGGAAATCATTTGTCCTTTGTAGGTTCTTCGAGCCGGAGCAGGTCAGCGCCCTCTTACTCCCAATCAGGGCCAACAAGGGCAGCAGGCAGAGTCACTCGCAGCAGCAAATCCAACTTTGGCTTTTGGTCAGGGTCTTGCTACCGGCATGCCAGGTATATAGTTATGGTTAGTTAATTGTAGAAATTTGCATAGGTTTGAAATGTTAAATGTAGACACATTGGAGAGTGAAAAAACTCAAGAAATGTCTTTAGAGTCTTGCCTACCTTGCAATAAGTTATTTAGAACTCAGATGCCAATAGTTGAAATCAGTACTATTCGTGAGACTTAACATGAATGGCATACATGTACTAGAATTCTCAGTGCATCCATTTTTTCTTCTGTGTATGGCATCAACTGTGGCATTTTCCCAACCTAACATAGCCCAGAATTCTTGAAGGAGTATTTCAAGAAATAAAATCAGTTAGAGTTGGCATGTAAAGTAAAACTTCTGTTTGCCATTGCTGCCAAAGAAGGTCACTTCGTTAATATTCAGAAGTTTGCCGCTAAAATTTTCCAATTTGAACATTGTTCCTTTGTGTTCAGACCATTTATAGTATTTTAAACTGTTATTTATAACCTGAATAGTGTCTTTGAAATATGCCTTTGAAAGCCTAATACAAAGAAAATTATAAAGATTTCTTCCCATTACCACACTACAACTTTCAGAAAGGGCCAACAAAATACATTTTTTTGTGAAGTAGGTATTTATGAAACCAGATAGAAAATTACTACTTCAATAATAATGGAAGGAAGGTATTTTTCTTAATCTGATAAAAGCACTTGCTATGTTTATAAAGTGAAATTTAAAGCTGCATTTGAATATTAGTAGGTAATGGGTCACTTCCTATTCCTTCCTTCTCTCCACTCCTAAAGACTCATTCTCTTTTAAATATGCTGCTTTTTCATTTTTAGTACATGGGTAGTTATATAGATTGCTAATTAATGAAATGTGAGTTCCAGTTTCCATTTAATTGTAATGTAGTTACATTTTCTATTCATATCACTTCGGAAATGGGTTTAATGTACTGGAAAATAAGTGTAGTTGAGGGTTTCTTTTATGTGTTACGTGCTGCTGAATACTTCTGAAGTATGTTACTTTAAGGACTTCTCAATCGATTACATTCATTCTATTTTCTCTGAGATTCTGAGGTCTGATTTTATCATCTTGTGTAGCCCTCTGGATAAAGAGAAGATGTTAATACTGCAGTCCCTGAAGTACAAATAATAGAATGGAAGTGTTCTTGTCCTTTTTTTTTTTTTTTTTTTTTTAACCCCAGCCATGTACTTGCTTCGGGGAATCTGCTTTCCTGGAGCCATTGTGGATTAGAGACCTTTGAAAATGTACAGTGAAGCTGAAGTTACAGATGTGGAGGGACATGGAAACAAGGCTAAAGGGAACTGAGCTGAGAGTTTATGGAAGACACTGCTAAGACTACTCTGGGCTCCTCTTTCTACCCCTCACTTTTAAGCCCTGCCTCCATGATTCCTTTGCAGTAATCCTAATATTAACTCAGTAACAATTGCAAAGTATGACCTCCTCTCCTCCATTCTTATTTTTCTCAGTTCTTTATTGTGTTTCATCATATTGATGATGTCCAACTCTTCTACAACTGCTCTCTACCATTACATTACCTTCTGTGATCTTTTATTCTCCTGACTTTCCTTTCTCATGCTTTTTATCAAGTCTCCCTTTCCTCTGTGTATATCCTTAAAAATGAAAGATAGTCTGGCTTAGTGACTAGATGCTTTGGAGTCAAGTCTGCCTAATTGCTGTAGCACTTAGTCATGTGACCTTGGCCAAGTTACTTTCCTCTTTGAACTTAACTTCCAGTATTGGGACAATAGATACTTTACTTTTTTGTGGGGGAACGTCTGTCTACTTTTACCTTTTCAGCCATCATCCCTCTACCAGTAAACTAGAGTTTACATCTACATCTTGGATTCTTTGCTGAACACTTAACACATTTCTCCTTTTGTATAGGACATTACCGTGTGTGTTTCAGCCACTCTTCAAACTGAAGTGTCAAAAAATGAACTCTCTCCCACATTTACTTACCTTACTGTTTACTCTATTTCACTATTAATATTAATTCCACTATCCTCTTTTTTTCCAGTACCAAAATAGTTTTATTTTCAACATTTACTAAGTTTAAGTTGTGCTAATTTCTGATATATAAAAATGCGTATCCACTTAACTAGATATACACACATATAAATACATACCAACGTAATTCATATCCATAGTAATATTTTAAGTTTTATCTATACAATTAATTTCAATTCAGGTCAAATATTTCATCTTTTACGATAAACCTAATCTGTTCATGAGACTCTTCATTCCCTCTGAGGTAAGGAATATAATCCTGGGTAGAACTGGGATATGGTACTGCGATGGTCAGAGCTGCTCCTAGCCCATACAGGGTACCTTGGTACAACTTAGAAAAGAAGCCACATCGTCTGAGTAGGTATGGCCATATACCCATAAACTAAGCTTGGTGAGTGGAGCCTGACAGGATTTCAGCTCTCATTGGTTATCTCAGCCAGGTCCCCTTGTACAGGACACAGCCTGCATGTAGGAAGCCATCCTAGAGGGGGCTGCGCAGTGATGGTGCAAGCAGAAAGGAGTGATCAGGCCACCTTTGTACAGGTTTACTCCTTGCTCCAAAGACTGATCTAATTTGGCTGAGTTTGGTCAGATAGGGGGTCTCTTCTTCAAACCACTAATGCTAATTTAGTTCAGGAGAGCCGTCTCCTTGATGAAAGATCATTTTCATGCTTAAGTGTGCAAATGGCTGTGCCATATGCAAGTGGACTTTCAAGGTGTAGTCTTAAGAAAACAACCCAATGTCAATTCTTGACTGCTAAAAATTATGTTGTCCAGCTGGCTATAAGGGAGCTATGCAATTTCCCTCTTTTAAGTGTCTTTAGTCTTGAAGTACAAACTATAAGGAAGGCTTGTTCCAAAACTATTAAGATGAATTCATCACTTGGAGTGGGAGCTCAAACCACTGCTCTCGGAGCCTCGGCTTGGCCGCCTTTACCCAGGAATAGTCTGGACTGTCTGAGGGGAGGAAAGAGGGGCCAGCAAGCAATCTCTGTGTTGTGCCCTGGCCCCGGGCCCACGGGCCAGAGGACCAGGGCCATGGACGTCCCCATCTGCACACCTCAGCAAGGCAGATGCTTGCTTGGTACCACGCCCTCAAGGCTGTCCACTCTCCTCTTGAACTAGAAACTTTTGGTTTCAGCCTCTGTATCAGCTTCAGCTTTTGATTTTCTTCTGTGCTCCACATTCAGTAACTTGTCCGTTCTTTTTTTTTTTTTTTTTTTTAAGATTTTATTTATTTATTAGAGAGAGAGAGAAACAGCATGAGAGGGGAGAGGGTCAGAGGGAGAAGCAGGCTCCCCGCTGAGCCGGGAGCCCGATGTGGAACTTGATCCCAGGATTCCGGGATCATGACCTGAGCTGAAGGCAGTCGTTCAACCACCTGAACCACCCAGGCACCCAGTAACTTGTCCGTTCTTAATCATTCTGTCTCCTATTCATTTCTTTTCATCTCTGCTATTCTTGTTCAGCCTCTTCCTTACCCTCCCACTAACTCTGTCTGCCTCCAGTCTTTTCTATTCATCTTTTTATTCTCCTTTCATTTACCTTTCAAAAATACAGGTTAGTTTATACCATTCTGGTTCTTGATATTTTTAGTGATCTAATCCCAAACTATCTAATTGGTAGTATCCTTCTACATAACACACTAGATCATATACTGCCCCCCAAAAATACTTGTACTTTGATGCCTCTAGCCCTAGCTAATGACTTTTCACTTAGAATACCCTTTTGTACTTTATAAGCAAAATTGAGATATATAGAGTTTAACATTTTCCTTTTTTTAAACTAGCTTTATAAACATTTTGTAATTAGCTTTGCTTGTCATCCTTTAATATCCTTTCCATGATGCCTTCCCAATCTTTCTTTCCCAGTGCTTTTTCATCAATAATTATCCTTTCTTTTCCGTTCCTGTAGCACATAACTTGACCTGTCGTTAGTACTTCTGTCTGCCTTACATTTCATTTAGCTATTTGTGATTTATTTTCTCAATTCTGCACTTATTTTTTACCATGTTTAAAGGTAGAAAATGTCTTAAAATTAAAGTGGAACAGCTTTTTCTATTTCTCCCTGAACGGCAGTTAGTAGATCAGTGTCACGTCTTAAAACAAAGTGGCATCTTAGAATTAAGGAAATAATACATTACACACGCTACTAGATGGTACAGGTTTTTGGGGTGCCTGGGTGGCTCAGTCGTTAAGCGTCTGCCTTCGGCTCAGGTCATGATCCCGGGGTCCTGGGATCGAGCCCTGCATCGGGCTCCCTGCTCGGCTGGAAGCCTGCTTCTCCCTCCTGTACTCCCCCTGCTTGTGTTTCCTCTCTCGCTGTCTCTCACTCTGTCAAATAAATAAATAAAATCTTAAAAAAAAAAAAAAAAAAGGTACAGGTTTTGAGTATGGGGACCATGTCTTTTTTTTTTTTAAGCCCCTGGCTCTTTTCAGACTCTCAGTAGTAGAAAGATAAGTACAAATTAGCTTTTGAATTGAATGATCATGAAAATGCTAAAAATTAAGCTTGTGAACTACACCTAAGACAACAGAAGGGGAATATAAGAGGCTCAAATGCATACATTAGAAAATAAGTTTCTACTTAGGAACTAAGGAAGAGAAAAAACCCAAAGAATTGTAGAAGGAAACCAAATAATAAAGATGGGAGCTGATGTGAATGAAATAGATGGCAAACATACAATAAAAAGAGTCAGATTATCCCAAAAGTTATTTTCTTTGAAAGACTTAATAAAATTGATAAACCTCTGAGAGACTTACAAAAAAAGATTTAAAACAGGCATAAATAGCCAGTATGAGATAATCATTGGAAGCTATTAGGAACAATCTCATATTAACAAACGGGAAAATGTAGACAAAATGGACAAATAACTACTGAAAAATGTAACCAAACAGACTTGAGGATATATAGAAAATCTGAAGTCCATTACTATTAAGGAAATCAGTTAAGTAATCAAAAATTTTCCCCCACAAAAACTTTAGGCCAGCATAAAACTTCAGTGGTGAATACCAGGTATTTGAAGAGGAAATAATTTCAATTTTTAAAATTCTAGAGAATAGAAAAAGACAGTGTATGTCCCAAATAATTTTATGGGACTAGCAAAATCTAAATACTAAAACCTGTCACATTCAGTGCAATCCCTGTCAAAATCCCACCAGCATTTTTCACAAAGCTAGAACAGACAATCCTAAAATTTGTATGGAACCACAAAAGACCCCAAATAGTCACCATAGCTGGAGGCATCACAGTTCTGGACCTCGAGCTCTATTACAGAGTTACAGTCATCAAGACAGCATGGGACTGGCACAAAAACAGACACGTAGATCAATGGAACAGAATAGGGAGCCCAGAAATGGACCCTCAACTGTATGGTCAGCTCATTTTCAACAAAGCAAGAAAGAATATCCAGTGGAAAAAAGACAGTCTCTTCAACAAATGGTGTTGGGAAAATTGGACAGCCACATGCAGAAGAATGAAACTGGACCATTTTCTTACACCACACACAACATTAAATTCAAAATGGATGAACGACCTAAATGTGAGACAAGAAACAATTAAAATCCTGGAGAACACAACGGCAACCTCTTGAACATTAGCCATAGCAACTTCTTACTAGACAAATCTCCTGAGGTAAGGGGAAACAAAAGCAAAAATGAACTACTGGGACTTCATCAAGATAAAAAACTTCTGTATAGCAAAGGAAACAACAAAACTAAAAGGCAATCTTCAGAATGGGAGAAGATACATGCAAATGACATCTGATAAGGGGTTAGTATCTAAAATCTACAAAGAACTTAGAAAACTCAACACCCAGAAAAAACCAAATAGTCCACTCAAGAATGGGGCAGAAGACTTGAACAGACGTTTCTCCAAAGAAGACATACGGATGGCTATAACAGACACATGGAAAGCTACTCAACATCACTCGGCATCAGGGAAATACAAATCAAAACTACAGTGAGATACCACCTCACACCTGTCAGAATGGCTAAATTTAACAATACAGGAAACAACAGATCTTGGCGAAGATGCTGAGAAAGGGGAACTCTCTTACACTGCTGGTGGGAATGCAAACTTGTGCAGCCACTGTGGAAAACAGTATGGAGGTTCCTCAAAAAGTTAAAAATACAACTACCCTGTGATCCTATAATTGTACTGACGAGGTATTTGCCCAGTGGATACAACAATACTGATTCGAAGGGTACGTGCACCCCAGTGTTTATAGCAGCAGTATCAACAATAGCCAAACTATGGAAAGAGCCCAAATGTCC
The DNA here is from genome assembly GCF_011800145.1 of Mirounga leonina. Classification (NCBI taxonomy): domain Eukaryota; kingdom Metazoa; phylum Chordata; class Mammalia; order Carnivora; family Phocidae; genus Mirounga; species Mirounga leonina. The sequence goes on along the minus strand of NW_023270305.1, from coordinate 8,427,492 downwards.
ATTGACTGATGAATGAATAAAGAAGAATGGCTTCTACTCAGCCATTAGAAAGAATTAAATCTTGCCATTTGCAGTGATGTGGATGGAGCTAGAATGTATTATGCTAAGTGAAATAAGTCAGCCAGAGAAAGACAAATACCATATGATACATTCATATGTGGAATTTAAGAAACAAAACAGATGAATGTAGGGGAAAGGGAAAAAAAGAGAGAGGCAAACCATAAGAGAGACTCTTATGGATAGAGAGCAAGCTGATTGAGGGTGGGTGGAGGAATGGGTATTAAGGAGGGCACTTGTGATGAGCACTGGGTGTTGTATATAAGTGATGAATCACTAAATTCTCCTGAAAACCAGTATTACACTATATGTTAACTGGAATGAATCTATTTATTTATTTTTAAAGATTTTCTTTATTTGATCGAGACAGACACATGAGAGAGAGAACACAAGCAGGGGGAGTGGGAGAGGGAGAAGCAGGCTTCCCACTGAACAGGGAGCTGGATGCAGGGCTCGATTCCAGGACCCTGGGATCATGACTTAAGCCGAAGGCAGATGCTTAAAGACTGAGCCACCCAGGCGCCCCACTAACTGGAATTTAAATAAAAACTTGAAACTTTAAAAAAAAAAAAAGAAACTTCAATATTAAGAAATAGAAATAAAGGGCACCTGGGTGGCTCAGTTGGTTAAGCGACTGCCTTCGGCTCAGGTCATGATCCTGGAGTCCCGGGATCGTGTCCCGCATCGGGCTCCCTGCTCGGCGGGGAGTCTGCTTCTCCCTCTCACCCTCCCCCCTCTCATGCTCTCTTTCTCTATCTCATTCTCTCTCAAATAAATAAATAAAATCTTTAAAAAAAAAAAAAAAAGAAATAGAAATAAAAACGTCTAAATTTACATCGATTAGAAAGTCAAAATTATTCTACTGTAATCCTTCTTAGTCTTCATCTCTTTGTAAAATCCGCTTTCAGATTACAAATCCTTAGAAATATCCAAGTATTTTTGAGGGGCGCCTGGGTGATTCAGTTGGTTAAGCGTCTGCCTTTGGCTCAGGTCATGATCCCAGGGTCCTTAGCAGGGATCCTGCTTCTCCCTTTGCCTGCCACTCCCCCCTTCTTTGCGTGCTCTCTCTCTGTCTCTCCGTGTGTCTGTCAAATAAATAAAATCTTAAATAAACTTCTAAAAAACCACCAGTGTCCAAATATTTTTTAAAACAAAGTTAATATGTTGCATTTAGAAAATAATGTAAAACCTGTCAGGGACCGTGTATAGATAAGGAAAATTACAGGCCAATCACACAAATACGGATTTAGAAATCCTAGATTATATATTAGCAAGCCAGATCTAGCAGTATATAAGCAGGATAATATATGATGAACAAGTTGGTTTTATCCCTAGAATTCAAGAAGAACTTCAGGAAGTCACATAGTGTAATTTTCCACATTAAAAGATTAAAAGAAAGCAATCACAAGAACTTAAAGCCTCTTTGGCAAGTTAGGATTAGAAGATAATATGCTAAAGGGGGAATTGACAGCCTCCCCCCAATGGATAACAAACTACCTCTTTATGGGAAATATTGAAAGTTTTAAGACTGGGAACAAGACAGGGATTTTTATTTACACTTCAGCATGTTAGATACCCTGGCCAGTCTATAACATTAGAGAGAAATGAGAAAATTCTGTAAAGAAGAACTAAAAACGTCATGAAAAAATATGATTGTATATTAAATGAATCTGTAGATAAAGTATTAGAATTAAAATGTTCTTGTTAAGGTTTTTGGATATGAAAATCAATTTAAAAATCTTTTCTGTTAACAGGATACTGTTTGAAAATGAAACTTTAAAGATTTTTAATTTATTTGAGAGAGAGTGAGTAAGAGAGAGAGAGCATGAGGGGGTTGTGAGGGAGGAGCAGAGGGAAAGGGAGAAGCAGACTCCCTGCTGAGCAGGGAGCCAGATGTGGGGCTTGATCCCAGGACTTGGAGATCATGACCTGAGCCGAAGGCTGATGCTTAACCATCTGTGCCAACCAGGTGCCCTTGAAATTGAAAAATTTTAAAGCTAGTGACTTAGTAGTAGCAAGTACCTACGACTAAATTAAAAAAAATTATGCATGATTTCTGTGGGAAGCAGGTTTGCTTAGACATAAAGGAGACCTAAACAGAGACACCTCTGGACAAGTAGGTATTTTAAATATGTCACTTCTCCCTATTAAATGCATTAAAGGAGACCTAAACAGAGATACCTCTGGACAAGTAGGTATTTTAAATATGTCACTTCTCCCCCTATTAACCTGTAGTTTCAGTCATTCACAATCAGAATTGCTAATACATTCTTCCTATGGTATTTTGACAGCTGATAGGAAAATTTAATGAAAATACAAAGGGTCAATCAAGATTAAGCCACAACACTCCTAACAAAAATAAGTAAAAGGACTTGCTCTATTCTGAATTACTCTGGAGTCAGACTTACTCTAAAGCTGCAGTTAAATTACTGCATGGAGAGAGAAACAGACCAGTGTAACAGAATAGAGACCCCAAAGAAATGGACAGCGAATAGCAAAGAAACCCTACAAAGCTGTAAGGAGGGGAATGACTTGTTTTACAAGAAAGATGAAATGAAATTGGTTGTTTTGGAAACAAGATGAAACTGAACCCTAGCCCTGCCTTGTGTTCAATAACCAACTCCATTTGGATTTTTAGACCTAAATATGAGAAGTGGAATTTTAAAGCTATTATAATACAGGGACATTTTGTTACAAAATAAAGGAAATAATAAATTTGATACCATCACCCCAAACGTCACCATAAAGAGAGTAGAAGGTCAGGCTAGGAATGGAAGAAGATATTTGCTATATATTAAAATAGTGAAAGACTTAGATACAACATAAAGAATTCTAAACTAGTAAGATAAGGCAGCCCAGTAGGAAAATGGGTAAAAGACTTGAAAAAGCCTCTTCGAAGAGAAAAATCCAAACGCCCAATTTGCATATGAAAAGATGCTCAGCCTCCTTAGTATGGGGAAAAAATCAAAACCACAACAGATTACTTCTGCTTATCTTTCAGATTAGCCAGATTTAAAAGTCTGAGAATTAAAGACTTAACTAAAGTCACAGAGCAGTTGAAACTATTACCAAAGTAGCAAGAGTGTAAATGTGCACAATCATGTCAACTCCTTAGATATATACCTTGGAGTAGAGAAATCTGCACACTTAACATACCAAGATACGTGTACCAGAATGTTTATAGCAGTACTATTGGCAGTGTCCCCCAATGGTGTAAATGTGGAACAGATAAATGCATTGTGGTATCATTCCATTGAGGTGCAGTAATGGAAATGTATATGTACATGTACATGTAAATGTACAATAATGGAAATGTATATCTGTATACAACCACACGAATGAATCATACATGCAAATTTTTAAGTAACCCAAAACAAAAATGATGGTTAAGGAGGGATGCATTTATGGGTAGTAGAGTAGTATGTAACACAAAGAGGAGATTGTGGTAGAGCAGGGACCTATGAGAGGTAGGGTTCTGGGCAGTGGTTCTATTTCTTAACTTGGATGGTGGTTATAGTTTTTTTGGTTGTAGGCATTATATTGTACTTTTGGGTTTTGTACTCTTTTTTTTTTTTTTTAAGAGTTTGTTTATTTGACAGAGACACAGTGAGAGAGGGAACACAAGCAGAGGGAGTGGGAGAGGGAGAAGCAGGCCTTCTGCCGAGCAGGGAGCCTGATGCGGGGCTCGATCCCAGGCCCCTGGAATCATGACCTGAGCCAAAAGCAGATGCTTAATAACTAAGCCACCCAGGCGCCCCAGGTTTTGTACTCTTATGTGTTTTATTTCACAACAACAGTAAATTTTTAAACACAAAGTATTGTGCTTTGCTTAATAAGAGTACATTTTCTGTACTTTAAATAAGAAATTAACTCTCAGCATCCTCTTTCTCCCCTCTGGCCCTTTTTACAGCAGAACTCCTCAGAAGCATTGTCTGTACTTGTTTGTGGTTCTTCCATTCTTGACTCAATTCACCACAGTTTGGCTTTCATCCCTTACCATAATGACTTCCATGTTGCTAAACCTATTGGTCAGTTCTCAACTCTTCTTAATAGCTTTTAGCAGCATTTGACATTGTTGATCACTTAGCCTTCATTGAAATTCTTTTTTCTTTGGCCTGCAACACACCACATTGTTCTCATTTTCTTTCTTCTTACCGGCTATTCCTTCATAATTTCTTCCCTGGTTCCTTCTCTCTCCAACCTCTTAATCTGAAGTTCTCTGTCCATAGATCCCTTTTTAATTTTCTTGGTGATTTCATCCTTTATAGCTCCAGCTTGGACCTCTCTTCTGAAGTCAAGACTTTTATGTTCTATTTTGACATCTCCAGTTGGATATCTAATAATCTCTTCTCAGATTTATCACATTCATTCCGTGAGGAGAGGGCTTGAAAGCTCTGCCTTCCCGCCTAGATTTTGCCCTATATGTCTCTTTATTTGGCTGGTCCTCCTAATTTATATCCATTTATAACAAAACTGTAATTGCAAAACAGAATTACGTATTTAATTAAAAACCTTTGCATATGGGGGCACCTGGGTGGCTCAGTTGGTTAAGCAACTGCCTTCGGCTCAGGTCATGATCCTGGAGTCCCTGGATCGAGTCCCGCATCGGGCTCCCTGCTTGGCAGGCAGTCTGCTTCTCCCTCTGACCCTTCCCCGTCTCATGTGCTTTCTCTCTCTCTCATTCTCTCTCTCTCAAATAAATAAATAAAATATTTAAAAACAAAACAAAACAAAAAAAACCTTTGCATATGAAAGTGTTGGCCCTAGTGGTGAATGTAGTGTTTAAACTTAAAACTATCAGAGGTTGCCAGTGCCTTTTTGCAAATGGTTGTCAGGCTGCTGAACCTGAGTCCTTGTCACTGTATAAGACAGCCTTTCTCAACCTGACTTCTGGGAGGGGAGCTTTCCTGCATTGAAGTATCTCCTGTATGTAGTTAACTCCTCTCCTATGCATCTGGAGTGGTACTTGTTTTATAGTATCCTTGGGAGAATTGGCAAAATAGTCACTTTTCTGTTCACAGTAGTTACTTTCTGTTCTGTGGTTAAGATAAGGAATCCCCACTGAAAAAGGCTGCTAAGATACAAACTTCATTCTCCTGTAGTTCTGAATAGTGCAGATTGTCACCTGTCTTGTGCTTAAGGCTATGATAAAAACTAATGCTTGCGTGATTTTTATTCAAACTTTAGCTTGAGAACCTTTACAAAAAGAGTTACCTTAATGATTTTTAAAGTATCTGTTTACATCATGACTTAAGTTTTTAAATGGATGCTTACAAATGAAAATCTAAGGGAATGCTGGTAATGAAGCACTTGGTTTAGAACTTATTAAAATTGCCTAATCAACAATTCTTAGAGCGTTCTATCTCACATGCCTTAGTCTTTCCAATCTCCTCTCAGAACTAATAGGTAATATTTTTCAAATATCAGTGCTTGATAGCCTATAGTTTCTATATCAAAGAAGGTACCTTGTTTTTCTGTGGTCTGTAAGTGGAAGGCAGCTCTTAAAATTTAGAGAAAACAATTTTACCTACACTCTATTACATTTCCATATATTTAGTAAGTAATATCTTCTCATATGTGTTTGTTTTTCATATCATAACTAATGATTTTATATTAACAGTATACAGTTATCTTTTCTGGTTGATAAAAACAAATGTAGGGGGAAATAAACATGCATGTTCCTATAATAAATGTTTTCATTAGTAAACATTTATTTTAATATTATCTAGGCTATCAAGTACTAGCTCCAACTGCCTATTATGATCAGACTGGTGCCTTAGTGGTTGGCCCTGGAGCAAGAACTGGCCTTGGAGCTCCAGTTCGTTTAATGGCTCCAACACCTGTTTTAATTAGTTCAGCAGCAGCACAAGCTGGTAAGTGTAACTGATGTTTTCAGGGATAATATTTTTCTGGTGTTCTTTGAGATAATTTAAAAATAAATAGTCTTTTGAGTAGTTTCAAGAAGTATCTGAAATTTATTTTCCAGCAGCGGCAGCAGCAGCTGGAGGGACTGCAACCAGTCTCACAGGCGGCACAAACGGTCTCTTTCGGCCAGTTGGCACTCAGCCACCACAGCAGCAGCCGCCGCCGCCAAGCACCAATCTGCAGTCTAATTCGTTTTACGGGAGCTCTTCTTTGACTAGTAGCTCCCAGAGCAGTTCTTTATTTTCTCACGGACCCGGCCAACCTGGAAGTACATCTCTTGGCTTTGGCAGCAGTAGCTCTTTGGGTGCTGCTATAGGCTCCGCCCTCAGTGGATTTGGTTCATCAGGTAAGTTGCCTTTTAAGATGAGTGTACTCTGCTAAGTGGACATGAGGTATATGTATATTTTTAATAATAAACATTAATAAATAGCTTGTAGCATAGAAAAGACAGGAATAAAATACTGGTTTATTAGTTTAATTCTGTGCCAAAAAAACTACCTTCTGCAAATCTTTAAGTATTTATGAATGTATTTATGAATGTTTAGCTCATTTCAAACAGCCCATCTTTTACCCAGATATAGTACATTTTCCCCTGGCTTTAAGAATTTTTGTTTTAGTAAGGTTTGTTTGGAGCAATATATTTTATACTAATTACTAGCTCTTCCTTATTCTTTATATAATAATGATTAAGGAAGTAAATATTTTGCCATCTTAAATTTCTGGTATTTTAAAATAATTGTCTTTGTGTGCTTATCAGATATTCTTATTAAATGCTAGTGGTTCGTTACGGTTTTTTAGTTGGTATGATACATAAAAATAAAATACAATGAAATGTTCTAAACAGAAGCCCCTAGGAAACTACCAATGTGCTTATCTTTTAGACTAAATAATTTAGCCTTTATCACTAAAAATTCATCTAAAAGGATGTTTCTTCTCATATCCTGGTTTTATGTAGAATACTTAACAAATTTAAATTTGAAGTAAGCTTCACAAAATAATTTACCCACAACAGACTAATTCTGTAACTGAGGAATGACTAGGTGAAGTCAGAAGAGGCCCACATTGACTCCCTATTGATACACCTTGTGGTATCATTCTTTGAGGTTTCCATAGTATTCAGGAAACATTAGAGGAAAAATAACTTACCCTAGTTCTATTGGTACAGTTAATTGGCAGCCTTTTCTTCCTGAGGGGCAGGGCAATTTATTCAGACCTCAGGAGATTTTCTATTTCTGTAAAGTTCTAGAATCTTTAATACCTGCTTCTCATCGATTTTCCCACCACCTTAAAATACTATATGCTTTTCTGGTGTGGAAAATGGCAAAACTAATATGGGCCAGTTGTTATTAAATATGTTTGCCTGTTTTCTAAGAAAGGATCTTCTGAACTTTCAACACATAAGAGGAATGGTCTAAAACAGCTATAAACTTTTAGATGCAGAATGCTTTTTTTGTTATAATGAAGTACAATAGGGAAATAATCACAGTTGTAGAAACAAAGTTACCTAAAGAATGGGCACAAGAACTTCTGAGGGAAAATCAGGTGAACATGTAGACTCTTCAGTCTTTTAATTTTTCTACTTGAGTTTTTCATTTCTTTTGGATTTCAGTATTTTTATTTCTACCCAAGCACTCCCACAGGACTCATTTTTTATTTCTGATACAGTTGACAAGCATTTTCTCCCCCATAATCTAACATGCTGAAGAAAACTGAAAGAACATAAAACTTAAAAGATAAACTTTGTAGAAATAACTAGTTTCTAAACTAGAGATTATAGACTGTAAATAATTCAGGAAAAAACAAGAGACGAGCTTTGATAAATCTCCTATTCCCTTTTCTAATAAAACATGTCACTGATGGTCTGGAATAGATTTGTAGGTCCCCTTATCCAGTTCTTTCAAATTCCCATTTGTCTCTTAGTTGTTAAGGTCCTTTCCCCCAGCATTCAGGAACTGGTTGGCATGAACATTTTGTTCCCTACAAATATTTCCTGCAGATGCCTCTTTCCCAAAAACTGATCTTCTTCATGCCTCCCTTATTTTTAATCATTGCTTATGCAATTCTGACTACCAATCTGGGTGCCTCTGTTTACCTTGCTTCAGAGGGCATTAGCAGTTGCCACTCCTGGATGCCAGTACATAGCCTGTCATCTTCCCCTTCCTCTTGGACATTTTGTGAGAGTTATTCAAGTGCCGCACGTGTGTACTCTTAAAACAGGTCTACCCGCTGCCATTTCAGCATTATGGCAATTCCATGCCTCTGTGAAATCTAAAACGATAGTATGGTTATGTGCACATATACAAACACAGAATCAGACACACAATCATTCTCTTACCTATATGATGAAATTATTAACACTTATCAGTGTTAAATACCCCAGCTTATAACACAGTTGCTAGGAAGCTTAGCCATTATAATATAGTAACTAAATCATTCTTTCTATGACCCATTATTTAGAAAGTGTTGGAAGTTTGTAATTTAACATTTTATGCACAGTTGACAAATTAGTGACTTCACTGTTGGTCTAGCCTTTTAGATATTTTAGGTATACTTTGTTTCATATTTCATAGTCACACTGTTGGAGATAATTTAGGCATATAGTAAAAGTTAAAGGAGCCAGATTTTAGGTTTAAAATAAAACTATTTCTGAATTACTTTTAAATGTTTGGCTTGGCTTTTCCCTTTTGCAGGAAAATAATATTGCATGTATCAAAACTGTGGGGTTTTTTGGTTATTTGCCAGGGGAATGACAGTGCTACTGCTCTCGTTAGAGAGCTGTTGTCTTTTTCTTTGTCAGTTAAATTGTTTTCTGAAATAAATAGGAATTTTAATTGTAGCCATGTTCTAGAACAATCACTTTGACAGTGTCCTTTTAAATTAGCATAGTTAATGTAGCATATGTTGACAATTTTGCCAAAAGCAACTCAAAGAAGAAATATTTATTACATTAGTGTTTATATTTGGTTTTGCTATTAAAATGCATATAGCTTTATAGTATTTCCCTGTTACGATATCTTAAAATGTACAATTTTTAGTAAAACATGATTAGTCTTTCAGAAACCACACTGGCTGGTATAAAAGGTTGACTTGTGTTTTAATATTTTGCCCCATACAGTTGTGTGAGCCTGGTATTTTTCTTTTATAAGAATCTTGAATTTGGCAATACCAATGTAATTGTTTTCTATCTGTATTATAAGCTTAACTTGGTCTACCCATCATGTGCTCTGCTTAATTTTTCTCTTAATTTTTTCATTATACCCTAATGACCTACTTAAAATTGACTTACGATTAGAAAACCAAGACCTAGTAGAAACTTTAAAAATTCTCTTGAAAAATGTTACCATATTGGTCCGAATACAGAGCTTGTTCTTTAAAAACTTGACAAGAAACATATGAAATTCCTTTAGGTGTAAAAGGCATTCAGTTAAAAAACAAAAAAAAGGCCAGCGTTTAGAAATAGGAAAGAAGTACTTGAAAATGTGGCTGCTGAGACTTCAGAATTGGGAGTTTTGAACAGCCCTTTTAAACACTTGGTAAAGAATTTGATTATCCGATGTGTCGATTAAAGATCTTGGGTTATTTTTTTGAGCATGCATCAGTACATGGTAATGAGATTCTACCATTGTTTTATGATTTTGTGGAGTACAAAAGGAAAAAAGGACTAGAAGGTTGAATTTGGGATTAAGTAAAAAGAATTTAGTATGTAGTTCAGTAAGAGATATATGATGAGAGAATTGTATATTATCTAAGAAAAAAAAAGGCTTATCAGTCTTCACTTGAGTAAGGGCCTTGTAAAACCGGTAGTAGAAGTTTAGGAATGGACGATCCCAAGGGGTAAGTGAAAGCATGTCTTTGGTGTGGTAACAGTAATGAGAGCTATTAATTTTCTAAAAGGACGGTTAGTTTTTCATATCTATTTTGTAACTTAGTTGTTGAAGGACAGGGAGAATGTGTAATGTGAAAAATACTGAGAAGTTAGTTGTCATCTCTTTTTCACAACTGACTGATATTCGGGCCAATATGGACTTAAAGGACTATGGTTTGAAAACAAGCCAGAAGCAAAATTAAATGTGAATGGTGAAGGAAATGTATTATTAATCTATTTATCAGGGTAATCCTTTCTTGGCATTGAGTTGAAGTCTAAGAACCTGATTCCAGAGATTAGGACACTACCAAAATTTAACCTTATTGGAATTTAATCTCTAGCGTCTCCTAAAGCCGACACCTTACAATTCCAGGGTTTATAAATCATACCAGGGTATTAAAGCACAGTAATCATATGTGTCAGTGGTAAATATGTGTGAAATAATAAACATACGAGTGCTCTGTTAAGTATTTGGTTACTTTATTGGGGTGCATTTATACCCTTTTATGATTAATAAGTTAGTTTATATAGTTATCACAGTAATTATCTCCTCCATAATGTTTCTAAAAATAATTATTGTGATCACTTCTGTTATTTCCCAGCAAGAGTTGGGGATAGGTTTTATTCAGTTAACACATGTATGTAATTAGGGTTTTTTTTATTTCTTCTTCAGTTGGCAGTTCTGCAAGTAGTAGTGCCACAAGGAGAGAGTCTCTATCTACTAGCTCTGACTTGTACAAAAGATCTAGTAGCAGCCTAGCACCCATAGGGCAACCATTTTACAATAGTCTGGGATTTTCCTCCTCTCCAAGTCCAATAGGCATGCCTCTGCCAAGCCAAACTCCAGGACATTCACTTACGCCACCGCCATCACTTTCATCACATGGATCCTCATCCAGTTTGCATTTAGGTAAAAAAAAAAAACCAAAACCCTTTTTATTTGTATGTGTACATGTAAGTGTGTTTGTGTGTGTGTTTATAATATATGTAAAATATTTAATGTTGGATAAAACATGCCAAATTGCTTTTGCTTTTAGATATTAGCCTTTTGAAAAAGTTCTACTTTCGTGAAAATTCAAAGTGAGGGTCTAATGTACAGTAAGGTAAAGACCCCTATTATATCTTATGTTTCTTTTATGAAATACAGTGGTGTGTTTTTTCTTGTCTGTGCTTTTGATTTGTGTGTGTTTTAGATCATCTGAAAAGTCAACTGTTTAAACCTGATAGTAAAAGAAATTTCACTGTTGCAAGTTTTTGCACACCTAAAGGAAAACATTAGTCACATAGTTACTGAAATTCAAATAATGTAGATTAGTACAATGGTTTTTGCTTTGGCCTTTGAGTGCCTGGCCATTTTCTCAAAGGTTGTATCAGGGTATATGAACTTAGTATGTTTATGAGTTAGAGTCTTATGGGTTTGGTCCATATACTCTTACTTTTGAGTATGTCGTTAGTTTAAGAAAAAAAATGTTTTAGGCTTTTTATACCCTTAAATTTGGAGCATTTAGAACTTTGTTTCTATCTGTATGTTAAAATTGCCCCCCACCCCAAGATGATTGAGATGGTGGTTACCCTTTTCCCTCTCCAGGAAGTATTTATTCATGTAGTTAACAGAGTATTTTTAAGAGATTTTGGATATCAGAGGCTGTGTATGAATCCCTGTCTCTTCAAGGAAAGTTATTTGATTAAAATTAGATTTTGAATTTTTGTAACTTTAGTAAACTCAAAACTGAGATTCTTTTTTTTTTTGATTTTTTATGTGCTTGGAAAGATTTAAATCAGCTTGTGATTTAAAAAGTAATGTTGGCTGTTGTTAGCAAATATAAGTTAGTGATTATATTTGACCTCCCCCCCCGTCATAAGGGTATAGCAATTTTTTCCTCAAGTTCATTAATACGTAAGTGTCCATGTAACAAAAGGATCTTTTGCAGTGATCATTGTTTAGATATATGTCATTGTGAAGTGGCCTAGAGTTTTAAAGGCCGGTCCTGTGCCCCAAATTCTGGGTCCTTGCTCTTTTGTAGATATTAAATATATACAACTATTAATTTTATTTGGATGGGGTCCTAAGATCTCCTATACAGCACTATTTGTGTAAACTTAATTAGTTTGTAGCCTGACACCTTTGTTCATTTATCATCTTTTCTTGGTCATAGGAGCTGCTCAGTTCCTGATCGCTATTATATCTACTCAGACCCACTCACTCCCACCACCCCCATGTAAGACATGCCTTTGAAACTTTGAAATGGACACAAAAACTTGGAACATAACAAGCCTAAGAATAGGTCTTTCATAATAGTTTTGTGTTTTATTTGTTAAAAATTCTATTTGTCATGTCCTGTCCTTACATAGGTAAGTTCCAGATCAGATTCCTGTCAACTGTTACTGCTTATGTTGTGCTTTAGAGCCTGTAAAAATGGCATTAATTATTTTACATAGCTTGCTTAGAAATTAGACATAAATGACTTTTTAGATGTATCTATAATTAAACAGCAATCAAGATATTTTTCTTCAGACTGTAAAGAACCCAGCTGTGTAGATGCTTAGCGAAGAAATTCTTGTCAGTTATGAGAAATAATCATCATTTGGGCCAGCATTTCTGCATTACAGGCTGATACTCTTGTACCCAAAGTTAAACCCCTTAGTTTAGCTTCAGCTGGAAATCTGATATTTTAATACACCTCTGATTAGAATTATCTGTAGATGACTTTCTTTTGTGATCTCCCAATTTCCGTTAGTTTTAGCTATAGTAAGACTGGCAATGTTGTTAACAAGGACCATATATATAGACCCTGCCAGGTTGGAATAATTTAATAGATTTCATAAATTTGCTCTTTACATAGTGTTCATGGAAGTAATCTATTCTTTGCTTTCATCTGATTAAGTCACAATACAAGACTTACATGCTCTCTGGTCTAAGAAAATAATTGTATATCCTTTAGGTGATTTCTTCATGAATCAAGTTAACAAGGCAGATGATTTAGAAAATACCTATGGAAATGAATTTGCATATCCATTTTTAGAAATAATCTTACTCAGTAGCTCACATATTAAGAATAGAATATCCTGAGATATAGGAGTTAGTTCTCAGTTTCATTTTAATTGGTTGGAATTAATTAGTTCCAGGTTATTGTCTTGTGAGATTTTCAGACAGGTAACCATTATAATTACTGATAGGCCCTCCTGATACCTGTATTCTAAAAGTATTGAATGACACACTTTTTTTTTTTTAAACCAGCTCTCCCATTGCTAGTTATTTGATTCATAGAAAGGGCCTCCTAGCAACATTGTGTGCTTCTGTCTTTCCAAAAAAGATGTTTTGTTTTTTTAAAATAGTTGTCATTTTGATCACATAAGTATTTTCAGCTTATGACTACTATTCACTTTTTCATTAAAGAACAAGTATTTCAATTGATAGGTTTTGGTTGTTCATTTTTTAATTATTTTTTTTTTTTAAGATTTTATTTACTTGACACAGAGGGGGGATAGAGCAAGCACAAGCAGGAGGAGGGGCAGAGGGAGAGGGAGAAGCAGACTCCCCACCGAGCAGGGAGTCTGATGTGGAACTCAATCCCAGGACTCTGGGATCATGACCTCAGCCAAAGGCAGCCACTTAACCGACTGAGCCATCCAGGCGCCCTGTTCATTTTTTTATAAGCTAAAATACTCCTGGTTTGCAACCTTGTTGCATTTTAATGAAGCCAGGAACATGAAAAAATTTTATTCCTCCATTTCCTAGGACAAAATTTCCAAGAGATAAAATTCCTTTTTAAAAACAATTACAACCACAATATCATCATATCTTTTAAAATCAGTAATTTCTCATTTTTCTATTTTCCCTAATTGACTTAAATGTCTTTTTATGGGTCCTTATAAGGCCCCATACATTGCATTTGTTTGATAAGCCCTTTAATCTGGAGCCATTTCCCTTTCCTCTGTTTTTTCTTTCATTTCTTTATTGAAGAAACTTTGTCCTGTTGAATTTCCAACATTCCTAACTTTGCTGACCGCTCCCCCATGGTAGTATTTAATGTGTTCCTCTATTTCCTGTAATTCTTGTAAAATGTAATTAAATCTAGAGGCCTGGTCTTACTGTTTGTTTTTTGCTGTTTTTGGCAAAATGGTTTCTGTATTCTTTCTGTTGCACCATATCAGAAGACATGTCTCTGGTTGTCTCCACTGTGAACTTGTCAGCCCGATTTACCTAATGGCGTGCAGCCTTAATCGTTGTCTATTTTTCCAGAGGTTGCAAAGTGGTGAAACTCTAATTTTCTCATACCTTCAGCATTTATTAGCTGGAAGTTTTCTATAAAAAGGAACTTTGCATCAGTTGTGAGGTTACCCTGGTATATAGTTCATATAGGAGTCAGGAGAATGCTTGATTTCTTTATTTTCTAACTTCGAGAATTAACTTCTGAGAATGAGTTGATGGCCTAGCAATTTCTGTATGTAACCCGTGTTCTTTTAATCATCGTTAACCTGTAAATTGATGACTTTTTAAGGGTAGTTTATAGGTTTTAGTCCATTGCAGTCTGAGAGACATCAATCTTATACCTTTTTTTGATCCTAAAATTTTTACCATCTGGGGTGCTTGGGTGGCTCAGTCAGTTAAGCATCTGCCTTCAGCTCAGGTCATGATCCCAGGGTCCTGGGATTGGGCCCCATGTCAGGTTCAGTAGGGAGTCTTCTTTTCCCTCTCCTTCTGCTCCTCCTCCCACTTGTGTTCTTTCGCTCGCCTGCTATTTCTCTCTCAAATAATTAAATAAAATCTTTTTTAAAAAATGTACCATCTTTGGCCATTTGGAGCCCTTACAATTAGCTCCCGTTTGACTACAGCTTTTTAAAAGCACTTAAATACTGGGAATTAGAAATAGTGGGAAAGAACAAGGAAAGAGAAGAAATTTAAAATTAATGGTTTTTATCTTGAAATGCAAAGAACAATGCCATATTCTGTGCTTCAGGTTTAAGTGTTCAACATTAAGTGAATTATTTTTTCATGTTTTCTTGATCTGTAGAGATGGGGGGGAAAATCTACCTGCAGTTGTTTCTTTAATCATTCTCTCTCATAGAAGTCAGTATCTTATTTTGAGGTACTTCATCTCTGTGGAAAAAAATCATTAAATATTTCCAGTATTATTTTCTTCTCCTTGGAGTTAGCTAACAAATTCTTTCCTTTTCTATTTTTCCTTTTTTTAGTAAACTTCTAAAATGTGTTAGTGATTTCTGATTTACTCTAATCTTTATGCTCATAGTAATCAGATTGATACGCAATTTCCTGGGTATAAAGCAACATTCTGTGTTTTTATTTAACTTAGGACTTGACAAACTGATGGCTTATTATTTGGATCTCTTCATTTTTGAACTGGCTTGTTTTTCTTAAGAACAGGGTACTAAAAAGTGTAATTCAAGCTTTGAGCTTAGTGAAATTAGTTTATTAAATAAAGGTGGCTGTCAGTTCTGACAATTCATTAATGTCTTATATTCAGTAATTAAATTCAGTACTTGAGCTTGTTAAGGATTAGAAGATTTTTATAACCTATTTTCTCTCTCTTAATTTTATTTGAGAGAGAAAGCGAGCAAGAGCAGGGGGACAGGGAGGGGGAGAGAAAAAGGGAGAAGCAGACTCTCCACTGAGCAGGGAGCCCAACATGGGGCTCGATCCCAGGACCCTGAGCTATGACCTGAGCCAAAGGCAGACGCCTAACTGACTGAGCCACCCAGGCGTCCCACCTATATTCTCCTCTAATTGCAGAAAATTTTTTATTAAAAATAGGCAGAATAAAATTTAAGATAATTTTTTCCTATTAAGTACAGGTTAACATCTATTAAAATTGCTAAACTTCGGCAGATTTTTGTCATCTCCTTCTCTTAGAATGAAATGTTTAAAAATTAAAACAAGTATGACCAAATTGGTTGTAAGGCGATGTGTGGTTTTTCTAAGTGTCCTATGTGGTCCTTAAAGCAGAAAACAGTATAAATTGTTTTGAAGCTTTCATTAAAAGTACTATTATCCTTTAAGTAATAGGTTCCCTATAATTGAATAGCATTTGAATAGTTTTCTAAATCATCTTCATATTCATTATTTCATTTCACCTTAATTCTTAATGTAGACTGGTTGAGCGATATGGCCATTAAAGATAAGAAAAGTGTAGGTCTTAGGCGCCCAAGAGATTTGCCCAAACCAGTAAATGATGGAATTGACGATAGAATACCACTAGACTCCTGATACTATCCTTGATTTTTCTGTTATGCTATGCTATAATAAACTGAACAGTTTTACAAAGTGTATAAATAACAGTATTCTAATCAGCCTCCAAGTCTGGTACCTCAACAATGGCATAGGTTATATTTTTTTTTAAGTTCTATATAAGATTACTAAACTTCTAGATCCCTTTCTTTCTCATTTTAATTATTCTTTTTTTTTTTTTTAAGTTTTTTTTTTTTTTTTTTTTTTTTTTTTTTAAAAAGAGAGCACATGAGAGAAGGGAGGGTTAGAGGGAGAAGCAGAGTCCCTGCTGAGCAGGGAGCCTGATGTGGGACTGGATCCTGGGACTCCAGGATTATGACCTGAGCCAAAGGCAGTCGCCTAACCGACTGAGCCACCCAGGCGCCCTCATTTTAGTTATTCTTGAGAAAGTCCAAATATATTATCTACTCCATGAAATAAGAATAATATGTGTTAATCATAAGTCAGGCAACTCAGGAACTGGCTATAGGACAGCATTTCCAGCTCTCAACAGAATATTATTTATAGGTTCTCGTGGAGATGTTAAAGCACTGCTTCACAGCCTTTGGTGTGTCTAAAGGGCCTTTATTTATTGATTTGTATGAAATATTCTGTGAAGAGATCCCAAAATTACATTATTACTCACGGAAGAATTTGTTTCATTTCTGTATACAAATTTATTGATCTTAGTTCTAGTTGAGTTACAGTGATGGATTTTTACTTCTGTGTTTTAATAACATTATCTGTGACTTTGTGTTTCTAATGACTGAGAATGTTTTCACCATTTAATTCAGTTAAGATAATCTCAGGTTTAGAACTACCAAATACTTGATGATTTGAGTCAGTGGTTCAGCATCAGAATCACTTGGAGCAGTTGTTTAAAATACCAAGTATGAGGAGGTAAACAATTTGTAATTGTGTGGCAACAGTATTTGCTTACCACAGTGATTGTAGGGATTCTGTTGACATTCAATAACCAGATGCTAATCTTCTCATAAGAAAGAAAAAATGATTTTATCCCACTGAAATTTCCAGTAGCACCCACAGGGAGAGAGATACCTTGGAAGGAAATAATTCATAATTTACACATGACCTTATTCTAGTTCACATTTCCTTTTTATAGTTCCTGGATCCCTTGGGTGTTCATGTGAACCTTTGATCTTGTCCTCCATTGTCTCCCTAATGCCTTTTTTTTTTTTAATCTGAACTCTGCTTGCCATTGCATATTTCAAAGTTGTGGGAGGATTTGGGGCGCCTGGGTCGCTCAGTCGATTAAGCGTCTGCCTTTGCTCAAGTCATGATCCCAGGGTCCTGGGATTGAGCCCCGCATCGGGCTCCCTGCTCATCAGGAGCCTGCTTCTCCCTCCCCCTCTGCTGCTCCCCCTGTTTGCGCTCTCTCTGTCAAATAAATAAAAATCTTTAAAAAATTGGTTTTGAGGGATAAAAGTTGATAGATGAGAGAAAATTAAAAAGTCTCTCTTTTTGTATGTGTTATTTTTTTTTAAATTTTTTTGTTCATGTGTTTTTAAATGCCTTTTTCACCCTTGATAACGAATTTTGCAGATTGGAGCTTTTTTCAACTTTTGCTCATTATATGTCATTATTTACTGTCATCTTACTGTTTTTATTTTTTGGCCTTAACCTTCACATTTGCGTTTCAGCTCCGCACTCAATTTCTCTACCTTTTTCTTTTTACTGAGATAGCAAGTAAGTCTTCTTGTGCCTTAAAAATTCTTTTAATCTGCCAAGACTTCTCCTAGAATTTATATCATTGTTTTGTTCATATACTAACCAATGTACATTAAATAAACATAGGATCAGAAACAGAGCTCTTAAAATATATTCAGATGTACTTCAGGGGAGAGATCTGTAGCTCTAGCTAAATAATCTTTGAAAATGAAAACAGCATGTGTCTCATGGGGTGACATTGAAAATTGACTTACATATTCAGAATATTTTCATGTGTGATTGTTTCCTTATAATGTATCCAGGAATAGGTCCATTGGAAGAAGAGCAAGATCTTTCACACTGTAAACTCTAAAACACTGACAGAAGTTAAGACAGGGCACTGGGGTTGCCTAGTTGGTTAAGCATCTGCCTTTGGCTCAGGTCATGATCTCAGGGTCCTAGAATCGAGCCCCATATCAGTCTCTGCACTCAGCAAGGAGTCTGCTTCTCCTCCCTCTGCCTCACCCCCCCCCCGCTTGTACTCTATCAAATAAATAAATAAAATCTTTATAAAAAGAAAAGTTAAGACAAATAAATAGGTAAATATACCATGTTTGGGGGTTGAAAAATTCATTGTTAAAAAGACGATACCTTTCTTCAGGTTGATGTATAGATTTAAAACAGTTCCAAGGGGCGCCTGGGTGGCTCAGTTGGTTAAGCGACTGCCTTCGGCTCAGGTCATGATCCTGGAGTCCCGGGATCAAGTCCTGCATCAGGCTCCCTGCTCGGCAGGGAGTCTGCTTTTCCCTCTGACCCTCCTCCCTCTCATGAGCTCTCTCTCTCAAATAAATAAAATCTTAAAAAAAAAAAAAATACAGTTCAAGAATTTTTCAGGCTTTTTAAAGAAATTGACAAGCAGATTTAAATAATGGAAAGACAGCTGAGAACAGTCAAGACTATCTTGAAGAACCAGTTAATATCAAAATTTATTGTAAACTTACAGTATCTAAACTTGTGACATTGACACAAGGATAAGTAAACCAGTGGAGTAGAATAGCGGATCCAGAAATAAACCTAGTCATTTAGTTACCTGATTTATGCCCACACTCTGGCATATTTGGGAAGGACAGTCTTTTTAGTAAATTGGACTGGAGCAGTTAAATATCCAGATAGAAGTGAACTTTGACTCCTCTTGCACACTACACATACCCCCCCACACACATACCTGTTATTCTCTAATAACTTGCTTACAGTCAAGAAGTTAGTAAAGAACAAAAATCTTGAGCCCAGTCTGTCTGGCTCATTCCAGGATGTCACACTGCTTCTCAAAGAATGCTTTTTTTTCTGTCTAATATCTGTCTCAATAAATATTCCCTAAGTTTAGAATTTTTAATAAAATTATGGTAAAATATAATTTAGCCTCTTGTGAGTTGGTGGGAAAAGTGAGTTTGAATGTTAGTATATTGGCTGCTTTATGGTTTTTTCACTTGTTAACAATTGACCTTTAATCCAAATTAAATAATTTTTACCTTAGGCTCTTAAAACATTTTATAACTCGTTTTTAAATTAAAACTGATGACATAGGGTCTTCTTTATGTGATGTTTTAAATAGAATAGGATTAACTTAATTTAATTTATACTTAGACTAATCTATATTTTATGTTAATCTTTCGTGGGTAGTTTTATTGACCTCCATTTTAGAATTTTTGTGTCTGATCAGAAATTTTGCTAATATTAATTCATTCAGCCAGTAAAGAATACCTACATGCCAGACTGCTTGACTAGAGATATTTCCTTAAG
This sequence comes from Mirounga leonina, assembly GCF_011800145.1. Lineage (NCBI taxonomy): Eukaryota > Metazoa > Chordata > Mammalia > Carnivora > Phocidae > Mirounga > Mirounga leonina. The sequence continues at coordinate 8,407,951 of NW_023270305.1, read as the reverse complement.
GAAAAAGACACCATCCTTACCCACCATCATGGAGTTTGTAGTGTTGTGTTGAATGTAGACATGTATACCAGCACTTAAATGTAATGATTGTAATGCTCTTTTCTTATTGCACTTTAATTCCATTTTATAAAAACATAGTCTCTCCATTAAAATTACCATCTTTCCTTCATGTTTTTTTTTGTACCAAATTTACCACAGACTGGACTTCTATTAGAGGTACTTCTGGGTTTATTTTAGATTAGAAGCAAGAAAGCCCAGGCCTTTCTCCACAGCTTTAAGAGTATTCAGATCTCAACAGAAGTTTGGGTAATTGAATTTGAGGGGTTTTATTTCTTTGTTATTTTATTGATGAATCTATTCTTGGACATTAGCTACTTTGTTTCAAAAATTATTTTACATTCTATTTGGATTTCTACATTAAAGCATTATTTGGCTGTTCAGTCAGTGTTTTCTGATTAGTTTGTTAGGATCATACTCTTCAGAATACTGCACTTTGAAAAGTTCCATGACAGTTGTGGAATTTTTATTTTTGTGTGTGTATTTTGTGTGTGGTGGGGGGGTTGTTTGGTTTGGTTTTGGTTTTTGGAAATGAGTTTAGGTCTAGGTTTTTCTGGGTTAAATGTATCTTTCACAGTACCTTCCCAGTTCAGCCCTCTTCCTACCAGTGTAAACAGTCCCATCAAGAGATAAAATCATTGTGCCCGTGTTTGTCTAGGATCAGAAAGTTGTCGTTTACCCCAGTTATTCAGAACAGCTGGCCATGAAATCGCAACAGGAATATATTAAAAGAAATGCAGATGTTGTATGTAGCCTGATGGTTTGTTATGTCACCAAAAGTATTAACCAAAGAGAGGAATTCAAGTCAGATCTGAGAGGGTGGTTTGAGATGTGCAGGGAGATACTTTTGCCCACATGTTTATATCAGGCAGTCAGTGAAGTTCACACCACTACTTAGGATTTTGGGCTCATAGGCAGTTTTTAAAGTGTCCTCATTTTCAACAGAGAGGTAGCTTTCACTGAAGATTAAGGTTCAGGCAACTTTTGAAACCAAACAAACTAGCCTTTTTGTTGGAATAATGGGAATCAGCAAGTGAGTTAGTGATAGAAATAATGTAATACTAGTCTGAATTCTATAGTTGATGTGTTAATAACTCAAGTCTGTAAATGCTCTTTGATGAACGAGGGAAGATTATCAAGTATCTTTTGTCATGATGGTCTCCTTCTTTATATTTTTAGAACCTTTACGCCTAACTAGAGGCTAAAAGGTAAGGTTGCTTAATTGCTTTTAGAAAACAATTATAAGCAGTAGAAATGGAAACAACAGATTGTTATTTTGGTTTGTAGTTTGCATCTGATGTTTGCTGTACATATTGTCATAAGATGTACAACTTTAAGGTTGTATACCAGCCGTGTTCATGCTTTTTGCTTTTTATATTAACCTGTTAAATGTTATGTGGAAGACTGCTTTAAACTAGAATCACATTGGTGTTTGGGGCACCTGGGTGGCTCAGTTGGTTGAGCATCCGATTCTTGGTTTCGTCTTAGGTCGTGACCTCAGGGTCGTGGGAATGAGCCCAGAACGAGCCCAGAGTCAGGCTCTGCATTCAGCAGGGAGTCTCCTGGAGATTCTCTCCCTCTCCCATTGCCCCTCCCCCTATTCTGTTGCTTACTCTCTAAAAAAATAAATAAGTAAAATCTTAAAAAAAAACCACATTGGTTTTTAAACTCACTGAAACCTCAGTCTTTTTCCAGTAAAATTTTTGTGTCTTTATATGGCAAATACATATTTAATAATGATTAGAAAAATTCTTTGTGACTTATTCCCCATGTAACTTGAAACATATCCCAGATTTAAGAACATTATATGGTGTAAAATGTTCTTCATGAGGTATAGCGGGATATAACTAAAAGCTTTAAGTGAATTATTGAGACATAATGGTTTAAAAAAAAACCCTCAGTCTCATTATTATTTATGCATCCTCGAATAAGGTATTTAGCTTCTCCAAGCCTATTGTGTGACAAGTAAAATGGAGATAATATTCTTGTCCCATAGGGTTGTTAAGAAGGATAGCATATGTATTCGTTTCCTAGGACTGCTTTAACAAACTACTACAACTAGGTGGCTTAAAACACAAATTTATTGTCTCACACTTCTGAAGGGTAGAAATCAAATCAAGGTGACAGCAGGGCCATGTCCTTTTGAAGACCAAAGAGGGCAGTCCTTCCTTGCCTCTTCCTAGCTTCTGGTGGTTGCTGGTAAACCTTGGCTTATTAGATGCATCACTCTCATCTCTGCCTACCTCATTATGTGACATTCTCCCTGTGTGTCTCTGTCCTAATTTTACTCCTCTTACAAGGACACCAGTCATTGAGTAGGGGCCCAGCCTAGCCTTTCTTTAACTTGGTTACATCTGTAAAGATGCTATTTCCAAGTAAAATCAAATCACAGGTACTAGGAGTTAAGAATTGAACATACTTTTTTGGGAGACCATTCAACCTAGTATAGGCTGCCCTCTGGCTCCTCCAATTCATGTTTGGCCCACATGCAGAATACATTCACCCAAAACCAACATCACCAAGAGTCGGAACCCATCCTCCCATCAACTCAAAGTCTAAAATCTCATCTAAATAACTCAGAAAAGTCCAAATCTCATCTTGTCTGTCAGGTGAGACACTGAATATGGTCCATCTTGGGACAAAATTCTTCTCCATCTGTGGACCTATGAAACCTATAAAACAAGTTATCTGCTTCTAAAATACTATAGTAGGACAGGCATCGTATAGACAGTCCCATTGCAAAAGGGAGAAATTGGAAGGAATGAAGGGATTACCAGTCCCAAGCAAGTCTGAAAGCCAGCAGGGCAAATCCTGTTTGTTAAAAGGCCTGAGAATAATCATCTGTGGCTTAGATGCTCTGTCCTCTAGTCCATCGCCTTAACCACTCGGCCACGACTACACCCCGTCTGCTCTGTCCTCTAGACCTGCTGCCCCACCCCTCTAGCCTCTGCATCTGTGGCTCTGCTCTCAGTCGTTCTTCATTTTGTCCCATCTCTGATCTTTCAGACCGGCTGGCAGTGTTTCTGTTGAGAGGAAATTCTCAAAAACACTGTTGGGCTGCCCATTAATGTCAAGAGACTGTCCAGCCACACCCGTTGGCTCTGTGCCCTCAGCATTCTATCTCGATAAGCTAAGATTTTTTTCCAGATCATCAAGTGCTGGTTTTCTTTGGCTTAACAGTTCCTTCTTTGAATTATCTCTTTCTCTTATTTTACCTTAAGCATCCAGGAGAAACCAGAGCATACCTTTTAACATGTTGCTTGGAAATCTTAGTTATCCATACCACTTCTGTTTTCCACCCCGCATAACACATTTCAGTCTATTTTCTCTATTTCCAGTAACTTGTTTTTCATTTTCTTGAGACCTCACTTGGAGCATCTTTAGCATTCATATTTCTACCAACATTGTTCATGACAAACATACGTACTCTCTAAGATGGTAGCAGCTTTTGATAAGTGCTCCTCACATCTATCTGAGCCCTCCCCAGAATTGCCTTTAATATCCACATTTCTACCCAACTCCAAAGTCACTTCATTTTTAGGCATTTTTTTTTAATAGTAGCACTTCACTCTGAGTACCAAAATCTGTGTTAGTTTCCCAGGGCTGTTACGGCAAATTACCCCAGCTGAGTGGCTTAAAACAGAACAACAAACTGCAGGAGGCACAATTTCAACACCGAATAGCATTTTATGCAAAGTTCACATTCTCAATGTCCAAGAAAGAACGCTCAGTAAATGGTTCCTGCCTTTTAAAAAGACCCTCGTGGACCCTCAGGGTCTAGTGCATAGTATCAGTTAAGAATATTAAGTTATTAAGTGGACTTTCTTTTTTTTTTTGAAGATTTTATTTATTTATTTGAGAGAGAGAATGAGAGAGAGAGAGCATGAGAGGGGGGAGGGTCAGAGGGAGAAGCAGACTCCCTGCCGAGCAGGGAGCCCGATGCGGGACTCGATCCAGGGACTCCAGGATCATGACCTGAGCCGAAGGCAGTCGCTTAACCAACTGAGCCACCCAGGCGCCCCTTAAGTGGACTTTCTAAAGTAGGTAAGGAAACTGATTATATTGAACACGTAAACCCTATCTAAAACGAGACACCAGAACTCAGGAATAAGGTCTGATCAGTGTTGTCCTTTGAGAAATTTTTAAAGTTAGGAATGTGTAACCAATACCCCAAAGTGATTCATGTGCATATTGAGAAGCACTGCTCCAAAGTCATTTTCCTACCAAAGTCCAACATATGCATATAAATGTATCAGTAAGTCAAATTATTCGTGTTACCATCTACTCTAAATGTTCCATATACTTCTTTTAAAAAGTGATCATAGAAAAAAAATATTGGAACTAAAAGTACTAAGCTATCCTGTTTATGGGGTAGAAGTAACTAAATGTCAAAAAATAAAATAGACTGTCCTCATTTTAGGCTTTTTTTCTACCACTCTATATCACTGATTTTTGCCTGCTCCAACTAACTGGTCATCTTTGGTTATCAGCTTACCATTTCTTGAGCTTTCTAGAGCCTTGTCTTCTGAAACAGGCACTGTCTAGTAGCCTATATATGGTTGTACCCTTTTCAGGGTCCAAATCTACTAGGATTACCATTTTTATTTGAAATAGTGGTTGACAACCTGGTATAAAATGAAACCTTGAATTATGTCATTAGCCTCCAAACTCTTCTATCAGAATAACCTTCAGATTTTTTTTTTAAATAAATTTTTCCACTGAGGGTAATTCAGTAGGTCTTGAGTAAGGCTCAGAAATCTGTATTTTTAAAAGATTACACAGGGCGCCTGGGTGGCTCAGATGGTTAAGCATCTGCCTTCGGCTCAGGTCATGATCTCAGGATCCTGGGATCGAGTCCCGCAACGGGCTCCCTGCTCCTTGGGAGCCTGCTTCTCCCTCTGCCTCTCTCTCTCTCTCTGTCTGTCATGAATAAATAAATAAAATCTTTAAAAAAATAAAAGATTACACAGGTCTGATAGGTTGAGGAACTGCCTTTCCAAATCCTCGGGAGGTAGAAAATCATGAAAAGACTAGTCAGGTTTATTTATTTTGTGGTGGTTCCAGTTTTACATGGTTTTTCTTCTCCTGTGTTTTTCTTAGTATTTTATAATCTTGTATTTTTTATTAATAATAGGAAGGATTCTGAAACAACAGACTTCTCAAGGAAATTAATGAAAACTTATAAAATCATATTGTTTCTACTAGGATAATTGCATGGTGTTTGCCTTCACTCAGTTCTTATGAATGAACTTGAAAAATCCTAACGTAAATAGCATGTAAGTGGCAGCACACTGTTGTGTCATAAGCTTTAGCCAAGAGTCCTGGCTGACTAGCTGCATATCACATTTGACCCTGGTGACTTCATCTGTGAAATTATAGTACAAATGTCCATGTCCAATAACATTCTTATCCAAGTAGTGATTAAGAAGTGGTAAATAATAAGGGGGGATATCAGTGATGAATTGAAGGACTGTTATCCCTTTAACACATTTGGTGCAGAAACATCTGCTTATAGACTACCACTAGCAATGATATAGATAGCCTGCTTATATGTTTGTTTTTAATTAATTTTGGAATAATTTCAGACTTACAGGAAAGCTGTAACACTGATAGAAAAACATTCCAGCCTACCCTTTATCCACATTTTCCAAATGTTATTTTACCACATTAACTTTATCATTCTTTTCCTCTCTTCTTCTCTCCTCCTCTCTGTATAATCCTTTCCACTCACATCCAGTATTTTTTTTTTCTTGATACTTTGGAAAGGAATTTGCAGATGTATTGTCCTTTACCCATAAATATATCAATGTATGTTTTCTGAAAATAAGGATGTTCTTTTATGTAACCACAATTATCAAAGTCAGGGAATTAACAACGATACAATACCACAATCAAATCAGCCAACTTACTCAAACTTTGCCAGAGGGCTAAAGGAAAGAGTAAGGATTGGGAAGGAGATTGATTAGGGGGGGCTCACATATGACACTCATTTGTCATGGCTCTTTATTCTTCTTTAATCTTGCACTATTTCTCAGTCCTTTATGACTTCAACATTTTTTGAAGATTATAGGCCAGTTTTGTAAAATGTCCCTCAATCCCAAAATAGGTTTTGAATGGCATGCTTTGATTGTTTAGATAACTAGATTTAAAGTGTTTAATGTATATTATGAATTGGGTTTTAAATGCTTATTTAATTTGTAAGGAAAGAAAGGTATCCTACCCTGAGTGAATTTTTTTCAATTTTGTAAATACAAATACTAATTAAGACTTTCAGAACTGAAATTCTAAGGTTTTTTTTAAACTCAAGGCAGTTTAGCATTATTAGACTTTTCAAGTTGTCAAAGAGTGTATCAGGAGTTTGGTATTAGGGAGCTGATAGAATATAATCAAAGAGTATCTAGACATGGGAGAAATTGCTGTTGGATATTAGAAGTACCAGTTGGCATAGTCATACCTGGGGGTAAGTATGTAGGATTGGGCCTTAGGTTTGAGGTAATGATTAGCAATGGTACAGAGATAATAATAAGTGAACAGTTAAATTACTAGGTGCTACTAGGAAATTTGGGAAATAGGTTCAGCATAATGACTTGAAAATTAGGCTGAAGATTTTAGAGAATGTACTTTAGCAGGATACTTTAATGCAAAGTGACATCATCAAAGTGGCCTTTGAACAGGACATTATAATTTTTCTTTGTAAAAACAGATTGGAATGATAAGCAGAGCACCCCTGCCCTACAAAAAGAAGAATTGTTAGAGATTCAGATGGGCTAGTGAACAGTTCATGGCACTGTATATTTGTGGAACTGTATAAATAGAAATAATAGTAGGAGCTAGAGGGTTAAGAGTATTGAGGAAATCAGTCGGCTGAGGTCATGATCTCGGGGTGGTGGGATCAAGCCCCTTGTTGGGCTCTGCACTAGACGTGGAGCTTAAGATTCTCTCTCTCTCTCTCCTCCCACCCCTCCCCCCTAAAAAAAAAAAAGTATTGAGGAAATCACGACAGTATTAAAACACTGAATTCTTTCACTTTTTAGATTTTTTTATACATCAACACTGAGATAGTTATATAGACCTTGAATGAATGTGAGAATTTGATGTTAGTGGTTTTGGTGTATAAAAAGGTTTGTTAAATTACACACTTTTAAGAAAGAAGTACAGAACCAGACCTTGGGCAGTTAATGTTACATAAAATACTCAAGAATATTATTGTGTACCCACTGTCTGTCAGGCATTGTTTTAGGTGCCAGGTATCTAGCATGTAGGTAGGTGGATGTAATTTTGTGGCTCTTAACATTGGAAGGGGGACTGGAAAGTCATATAAATTATAATATGTATAATCTGGATGGTGGGAAATTCAACAACAACAATAAAAAGCTAGAGGAATGGGGACTGTAAGTAAAAGAGGAATGTTCTAATGCAATTCACTGTTCAGGATTATAACTCTTACTGCTCCTTGTCCTTATAACTCTTTTTGCTTTTAAATGCCTCTGTATAACTTGGCAACTTTGCACTGACAGTGTGTCCTTGACATCCTGCCTTGTTGTCTCGATTGTATATATAGCATTACTCTACATTGAGATGGTATATAGTAGCATAAAGCTGATGGTAGATTTTGTTTATTTGAGCTACTAAATCTGCGCTTTATGGTTTTCTATACATTTTTCTTTTTTAAAAGGACACTGTCAAGTACTTTTAAATGGTTATTTGTAGTAACAATTTCCTGCTTGTATTTTTTGTTTCTATTGACTACCCTTTAATTATCTTGTTTGGAATGGAATATAAGTTAAAGAGGTTTTTTATTTGTTTCAAATGATCAAGATTAAAGTTCTAGGAAAAATAAATGTTTACTTCTATTTCTTGGTAAAATAATAGTGTTTTATGGAGAATATTCCTTCAAATTTTTAAAAATAAGATGTAATTTGGATTAGTTAACTGGGTTTTTTGGTTTTTTTTTTTAACTTCAAAAATTAATCAGTGTGTTAACTTCTTCAAGAAGGTTTTTTGGGGCTCTGGCTGGCTCAGTCAATAGAGCATTCAGCTCTTGATATCAGGGTCGTGAGTTCAAGCCCCACCTTGTGCACCGAGTTTACTAAAAAAAAAAAAAGTTTTTCTTTACCTAGAGGTTTATACGACTTAATGCATTTTTTTATATAGTCCAAAAAAAGGACCGATTTAGCCCTCAGTGTTCCATTAACACTGGAGGTAAATTTCAGCCCAACTCTATTTCAGTGACTTAAAATCTGAGTTTGATAGCTATTTGTAACCTTGTTAATAAACTGGAAATTTTGTTGGTGGCTTTAGTGTTCTGGTGTTGATACTAGTATGTATGACGTTACTTGCTATAATTGTGTTTTAAACTAAGCTTCTGAGAACATACGACATTAGATGTTATAATTATGATTAAAATTAAACTGTTAAGAACAAATACAGGTTGATTTTTCTCATGTTTTCTAGTCTTTTTCCCCCAGATCCTATCGCCATACACACATTAAAGTAAATGTGTGAGATTTCTCTTCCAATTTTAATTTCCTTTTATAACATATGGGAATTAGTGGTTAGTGGAATGAATATTTCTTGATTGAATTTTTAGTTGAAGTAACTCTTATCTGAGGAATGGCCTTGTCAAAAACATTTGCTGACCACAGCTGCTTTGTTGTAGGAGGCCTGACAAATGGTAGTGGTCGATATATCTCTGCAGCACCTGGAGCAGAAGCAAAATACCGAAGTGCTTCAAGCACTTCCAGTCTGTTTAGCTCCAGCAGCCAGCTCTTTCCTCCTTCTCGGCTTCGGTATAATAGGTCTGATATTATGCCTTCTGGCCGAAGTAGATTACTGGAAGATTTCAGGAACAACCGTTTCCCAAACCTTCAGCTTAGAGACTTGATTGGACACATAGTTGAGTTTTCTCAAGACCAGCATGGCTCTAGGTAGGTGATTATCATTTTTGCTTTGAAAATTACTGCCTTGTAAGAGCATAAATTTTTCTTGACTGGGGTCATTTAATCTGCATGGAAGTTGGAAGTTTTTAAAAAACAAATACCCGATACGGATTTTTTCTTTGATACTAGGACAAATGATAAAAATTCAGGTTTTTTAATTATTTATGGTTTCCCAGTTTTCTCTAATGAGAATATTTGTATAATGAATATATAGCAGTGCCTTTTTATTGGATTATTTTTATTACATTGACTGACTTTAATTTTCCTTTTAAAATAATGCACTGAATTACATTTGTGGACTTAAGTGTCCCTGATGTAGACTTTGTCTAAAAAAATTAGAAAGTTAAATGCTTTTGTGTTCCTTTATAGATTTGTATTTGATGTGATGTGGGTTAAGTAGAAACATTTCACTTGTAACACATACATTAAATTTAAATTGTTTTTTCCTTTTATAGTTTTATTTTATCTCCCTATGTTTGAAAATTCTTAAGAGTAGCAAATCAACCTTGTATCACTCACAGTGGCTAAGAATTTATTTGTAAGAGCCTCTTTTATTCTCTAAACTTAGATATTATTTAGTAATATTATGAAAAAATGTGAATAACCAATAAAATCTAATTTTTCTTCATTGATTATAATGCAACCAGAACTAACTTAAGTGTTAAACCTCTTTATGTCCAGACTGTTTACCTAACTAGTAGTTACTTCAAATTAAGGTGTTCTACAGGAAAAAAATAATTAAGGTGTTATAAAGAAATGCTTCATAACTTTTGTCTTCTTTGCTTTAAATTGGCTGTTCACAGTACTAAATGCATTAGTACTATTTCTGGAAATAATTTTATGTGTATATATGTGGGGATATGTAAATCTCAAGTCAGATTTTTACAGAAGCGTGTTTCCAGTGTGCTGTCATGGCATGTACAATTTTTCTACATAGGTTCATTCAGCAAAAACTAGAGAGAGCTACTCCAGCTGAGCGACAGATGGTATTTAATGAAATTCTACAAGCAGCCTATCAGTTAATGACAGATGTTTTTGGAAACTATGTTATACAGAAATTTTTTGAGGTAAGCACACATACATGTTTGTACATCTATCCAACTATATGTTTTTAATGCTTAGAAAAATCCAGAAAGTTGGTAAGAGTCATTTTCATATAAAAATATATGAGCTTGGGAGGTGCCTAGGTGGCTCAATCCGTTGAGCATCTGTCTGCCTTTGGCTCGGGTCATGGTCTCAGGGTCCTGGGATTGATCCCCACCTTGTGCTCCCTGCTCAGTGGGGAGTCTGCCCCTCCCCTGCTTGTGCTCTCTCTCTGAAATAGATAAATAAAATTTAAAAAAAAACCCAAATACATATATATATATATATATATATATATATATATATATATATATGAATGAGCTTGGGAGAAAATAATTGCACATCCTTAACAACCTTAGTCATTAGGGAAATGCAGATCAAAACCACAGTGAGATTCTACTTTACGTCTACTAGCATGGCTGTAATGAAAAAAAAACAAAACGGAAAATAACCAATGTGGGTGGGAATGTGGAGAAATTGGAAGCCTCGTACATTGTTCATAGGAATGTAAAATGGTGTAGCTGTTGTGAAAAACAATTTGGCAGTTCCTTAAAAAATAAACAAAATTATCATACAGCCCAGCAATTCCACTTCTGTATATACACCCAAAAGAATTGAAAACAGGGACTCCAAACACTAGTGTTTGTTTCAGCATCATTCACAATAGCCAAAAGATAGAAACAACCCAAATGTCCAGCAGATGAATGGATAAACAAAATGTGATATATGCATACAATAGAATATTATTCAACCGCAAGGAATGAATTTCTGTTACATGCTACAACATGGATGAAGCTAAGTAAAATAAGCCAAATGTAAAAGGACAAACACCGTAGAGTTTCACTTATATGAAATACTTAGAAAAGGCAAATTGATAGGGACATAAAGTAGATTGGGGCTTACCAGGTATTGGGGGAAGTGGGAAGTTACTGCTTAATGCATACGGCATTTTGTTTGAGACAACAGGGAAGATTTAGAAACACTGTGATATGATTGCACAACATTGTGAATATAATTAATGCCAGTGAATTATGCACTTAAAAATAGTGAAAATGACATTTTATGCTATATATTTTATCACAAAAATAGTTTTAAAATACATGGGCCTACTTTAAATGAGAAGTTTAATATTAACCTGATTAACATTTGAAAATATAAAGCATTGGGAGTAAGTCGTAGGTGAAGAAATTAATAATAGTATAGTCCTTTTGATTTTGTTAGATGTCATGTATTTTGTGATTTAGCTAATTTTCAGTTTATAACTTTCTGTATTATAGCTTGGCTTAAGGTTCCTGCACAGTTAACATCAGAATGTAGTTGAGAATTATCTATCTGGTCTGTATGTATGGCTCAGAAGTTAAAGATGAAGAGATTGTTTAAAATGAAGAGTAAAGATGTTTATTTTAAAAGAATAACAGGTGGTTAATGTATGAGTAACAAGGAAATTTTAGATAGTGAGACTTAACCCCACAAACAAGCAGGACAGTTACTTCAGGCTGCTCTGGATCTATCTTTATTAGCTTTTACCTAAATCCTCCTTCCTACATGATTACCAAATGTGATATTTTTAAAATATAGTGAATAGGCTGCAAAAAGCGGGTTTTTCAGGTTTAACAAAATAATATGGTTATTTTTATTAATATTAATTTTTTTCCATCAGTTTGGGAGTTTGGATCAAAAATTAGCCCTCGCTACTCGTATTCGTGGTCATGTTCTGCCTTTAGCCTTGCAGATGTATGGCTGCCGTGTTATTCAGAAAGCGTTGGAGTCTATTTCATCTGACCAGCAGGTAATTGTAAGTTAAGACAAAATTTTTGTATTTTATTTGGTTTTTAAATTACTACTTTATTATGTTAGAATCTTAGAGTGAAACATTAAATATTTCCACAATTAGAATAAAATACTTTAAAAAATCTGTCTCAAACAGTACATTATTAATTGTTACACAGTGGATCTTTGTTCTGTCCTCTTCATTTTCTTCAGCATCTTTTCATCTTTAAATGAAGATATTTGAGTGCCTCCTGTGTGGTAAGCAGAATGCTAAATGATGGGTATTTTTGCTACACTTGCTTATTTGATTTTCTGTAGTATCAGGAATACCTTTTACTATTTCCAAAGTGTATTTGGATTGTACTTACATTTCTATCATAAGAATAAAAAAATTTTTCATTGAGTAGAGTGCTCTTTATTTTTAAGTTTTATTTTAATTCCAGTTAACACAAATGTGGAACGCTTCACGGATTTGTGTGTCATCTGTGTGCAGGCACCATGCTAATCTTTGTACCATTCCCATTTTGGTATATATCCTTCCAAAGCGAGCATAAGAATAAAAATTTTAAAACCAGTTGCGTTCCTATATGCCAGTTAAAAATTATATAAAGTTCTTAAAAATTTCACTCAATAAGAAAAGTAACCTAAGAATTCTATTAACAAGATTCACAGTTTTTAAGAGGAAAGAGAACACATATAAATGGGAATATACCGTAGTCTTGGATGAAAAAGTCTATTAAAATTCTAAGTTAAGAAAGGATTAATGCAATTCCAGTCATGTGCTCATGGGAATTATAACTGATCAGAATAATTTTTAAAATTACTTGAAATAGACAAGAATATTAAGAGGATGAGGATAAATGCTGATCTGCTAGCTTTTTAAAATGTGAAGCATCACTAGTGTGGCTCTTGTAGCAGATTAAGCAGACTTTAGAAATGAAATTCGTAACCCCAAATAGATACTATTTTATATATATAACTAGTTTATGTATTAAGTGAAACTTAAAGGAAATAATTATTTCTTAAAAGGCATTGGTAATTAGTAAAATTGGAAAGAGATCACATTTGATTCTCTACCCACATACATTATTGTGTAATAAAGTAAATTCCAGAATTAAAAAATAAAAACAGTAATAACATATATATGAATATGTGTGTGTTTATGTGTAAAAATTTGTGAGAAGAAAATAGTATTCTTTGGAGGAAATACTGAGTTCTAGAATAATTGGAGATATGTCACAATGGAAAGATCAACGAATTTTGATTATTGTCGACGCTTACATATCTGCTCTACCATAAGTCTCAAGCTGGTTTAGATACTTTAAAGATATTTTATTTATTTATTTTTTTAAAAGATTTTATTTATTTATTTGACAGAGAGAGATAGCGAGAGCAGGAACACAAGCAGGGGGTGTGGGAGAGCGAGAAGCAGGCTTCCTGCCAGCAGGGAGCCCGATGCAGGACTCGATCCCAGGACCCTGGGATCATGACCTGAGCCGAAGGCAGACGCTTAATGACTGAGCCACCCAGGCGCCCATTTTAAAGATATTTTAAAGAATGTGATCTTGGGTGCCTGGGTGGCTCAGTTGGTTAAGCGTCTGTCTTCGGATCAGAGTCCTGGGATTGAGTCTTGCGTCGTCGGGCTCCCTACTCAGCAGGGAGTCTGCTTCTCCCTCTACCCCTCCCCCTTGCTCATGATATCTCTTTCTGTCTTTCTTTCTCTCAAATGAATAAATAAAATCTTTAAAAACAATGAGATTTTGCCATTTGCAATAACACGGGTGGACCTAGAAGGCATTATACTAAGTGAAATAAGTCAAAGGAAGGACAGATACCTTTGATTTCACTTACATGTGGAATCTGATAAACAGAACAAACAACAAACTCAAGAGGGGTAGTGGGTGGCAGGTGGGGGAGGCAACAGGTGAAGGGAATTAAGAGGTATAAACTTTCAGTTATAAAATTTAAAAGTCATGGAAATGAGGGGCGCCTGGGTGGCTCAGTTGGTTAAGTGACTGCCTTCGGCTCAGGTCATGATCCTGGAGTCCCGGGATCAAGTCCCACATCGGGCTCCCTGCTCAGCAGGGAGTCTGCTTCTCCCTCTGACCCTCCTCCCTCTCCTGCTCTCTGTCTCTCATTCTCTCTCTCTCAAATAAATAAATAAAATCTTAAAAAAAAAAAAAAGTTATAAAAAGTCATGGAAATGAAAAATACAGCATAGGGAATATAGTCAGTAATGTAATAACGTTTTATGGTGACTATACCGTTCGGGATGAGCAATGTGTAGTTGTATAATTGTTAAATCACTGTGTTGTACACCTGAAACTAAATCTCAGTTATACTTCAGTAATAAATAAATAATAAAGATATCTTAAATGTCTTTAATATTTGAAAATATAAATCACTGGGAATAAGCCTTACGTGAACCTGTTAATAATGGTATTTTTTGGATTCTTTAGAATATTTTATTTTGTTATTTAGTTTATAGCTAAACATCTGTGTTATATCTTGGCTTAACAATTCCTCTAGAATTATATCAGTATGTAGTTGAGAGTTCTTTGGGTGAGAGAGACTTTAAACGTGTGTACTCCATTTCTTCACAATACTATTTCCTGTTGTACTAATAAGACACACAGATTATCGTGTGGCTACCTATATTTTTCTCTAAGGATTAAGGTGTTTGTTTAATAAATGCTTACAATTTTATTTTAAAAAATGATGATTACTAGCTAGAAGAAAATGCAGTTAGTAAATAAACCTTACTGTAAATAAGCTTAACCTTATTAGTGAGCAAAGAAACAAATGAAAGAGGTCATTTTTGCCAGTTAAAGTAACAAAAATCTAAAATTTCCCTAGAATTCATTTCCAAAGAGGTGCTTAGGTGGCTCAGTCAGTTAAGTGTCCCACTCTTGATTTCACTCAGGTCATGCTCTGATGGTTGTGAGATCAAGCTCCACATGGCTCCCTCTCCGCCTGCCCCTTGCCCCCACTTGCGTGCACTCTAAATAAGTAATAAGTCTTTTAAAAACTAAAAATTTATTTTTTGGAGGTAAGGGGGGTTGCTAAGTAGAGAAAAAGTGGAGAATTCTGAATTATATATATTGTCAGCTGAGAAAGATGAGTAGAAGGTGTATACAGTGAAGAGAGTTGTTTAAATATGGCAAATTTAGCATCACTAGGTTACTTTTCAGTAAGTGTCATTTACATTACAATCCTGCAAAAATGTTTTGATAATACTCACCATCAGTGGCTTCTGGGGATGGCAGATTTTAAACTCTGGTATCTAAAAAATTGCAAAGAAATTTTTTAGTATACTTCTGTACTTTTAATCCTGATGTCTTGCTTAATGAGGTAATTTTTTAAATGTCATCTTTTTGCAGAGTGAAATGGTAAAGGAGCTAGATGGTCATGTACTCAAATGTGTGAAAGATCAGAATGGAAACCACGTTGTACAAAAATGTATTGAATGTGTTCAGCCACAGTCACTACAGTTCATCATTGATGCTTTCAAAGGACAAGTAAGATTGATGTTTGGCTTCTAATTAGTTAGCAGGGCGTTCTTTTAGAATTTGAGTGTTAACACATTTTTCATAAGTCGCAAGTTATATAATACCCAGTACTGTCATACAAACATAGGAGACAAAACAGTAAATATACAATGATTTCTGCCTCTTCCATAGAGTACATCAATAGATAGCTTCATTTTTTTGAAGCTGAAAACTGTAGAAATAGGAGTTTAATAATACTACTTTAGGATCACAGGTCTTAGAATTATGAACCCAACAGTGTTTTCCAAATTTTTGAGAAGGAAAGGAAGGAATACTTCAGATCCTTTAGCATAAAGCACAGAAAATAAGTATCAATTTGTAACTAATACATAGTAATAAATAGCTGCTAATTATATTGTGCACTACCCTTACCTTGCAGTCTGTTTGTTTTCATTATTACATGCCCTTCATCTTCTGGTTTGGTACTTTTTGATCAAAATGTCTGTTAGCTCCTGGGGTGCCTGGGTGGCTGTCAGTTAACATCCTGCTCTTGGTTTCAGCTCAGGTCATGATCTTGAGGTTGTGGGATCGAGCCCCACGTCGGGCAATGCTCAGTGTGGAGTCTGCTTCAGATTCTCTCTCCCTATCCTTCTCATTCTCTCTCTCTCTCTCAAATAAATAAAATCTTAAAAAAAAAAAAAAAGAGGGGTGCCTGGGTGGCTCAGTCAGTTAGGCATCTGCCTTCAGCTTGGATCGTGATCCTGGGGTCCTGGGATCAAGACCCACATTGATTAGGCTCCCTGCTCAGCGGAGAGCCTGCTTCTCTCTCTCCCTCTGCTGCTCCCACTGCTTGTGTGCTCGATCTCTCTCTCTGTGTCAAATAAATAAATAAAATCTTTTTTAAAAAAAGAGCAAGAAAAGAAAATATCCGTTAGCTCCTAAATTGAGCACCCTGCTTTGCAGTCTTTACTAACAGGGTGGTGGTCTTATTGAAGGTGACTCCCCACCCTTCTATTTTAAGTAAATTCAGCATGTATGTCATCAGGAACCTGTCTGCCTCATAGAACTTTCCAAAAATGTCAGATAATGGAAATGTATTTCTTCCAATTGTTTTAAGGTGTTTGTACTTTCAACTCATCCTTATGGCTGCAGAGTGATCCAGCGCATCCTAGAGCATTGTACTGCAGAGCAGACCTTACCTATCTTAGAAGAACTCCACCAACATACAGAGCAGTTGGTACAGGTATAAATTCCCTAATAGTTTTAAATGTTTATGTATTTTTGAAAATACCTCAAAACATAGGCAAATACTATTTATTGTTAAGTTTAGGGAAATATAATTTATTCCTAATTTAACACACTGTAGAAACACATAGACAAAAAGCCTGGTATGTTCTACTGACTATATACTGCTGAATTTTTAGAAAAAATAATTTAACATCTTTTTAAAGAATAATCATTATTCTTAATGAATGACTTAAGGAAAGTAATTTTTAAATATCTATACTTAGGATCAGTATGGCAATTACGTTATTCAGCATGTACTGGAACATGGTCGACCTGAAGACAAAAGCAAAATTGTTTCTGAAATCAGAGGAAAAGTCTTAGCCCTGAGTCAACACAAATTTGCCAGGTATTGCAATATTTTCAAATTCCAGGGGTCAGTTCTTTTAGCTCTTTGGGTTTTATCAGGAGACAAAGAAATGCATGTAGACTATAGCATTAGAACATAATCTTTCTTGGGGCACCTGGGTGGCTCAGTGGGTTAAGTGTCTGCCTTTGCCTCAGGTCATGATCCCAGCGTCCTGGGATTTGAGTCCTGCATCGTGTTGTGGCTAACAGGGAGCCTGCTTCTCTCTCTGCCTGCCACTCCCTCTGCTTGTGCTCTTTCTCTCTCTCTCTCTGACAAATAAATAAAATTTTTAAATAAATAAAATTTTGAGAATAATTTAAAAAATAATAATAAACCATAATCTTTCTGAACGGTGCTTGTATTCTTACATGACAAATTGGTTTGCCCACATATATTCCATTTTTAAAGTCTGTATTCAGAAAGTGATTTGTCTCCCCAAACCTATCAATGCAAATTCTTTTAGTGCATGTTAATGAAAATCTCAGACTTACTAATGACCTGATTTCGTCCTTTTTGAATTACAATCATTATTTTAAGAGGCATATATTTAAACTTGAGGGTATCCAGTATGGGTTCCTCTGTGATACTAATTTCTGTTTTAAAAGTAAAGAAAGGGTAAGAGAATTACAAGAGAATACCATCTTGACTTTTACATCTTCGGATGTGTTTAGCAGATTCTTTCAAAACCAAGGATATTTTGCTATAAGGAAAAAAGTAACAGAATACAGGGTGCCTAGGTGGCACAGTTGGTTAAGCATCTGACTCTTGGTTTTGGCCGAGTTTGTGATCTCAGCGTCAAGATCAAGCCCCAAGTTGGTCTCTGTGTTCAGCCCGGAGTCCAGTTGGGTTTCTCTCTCCCTCTCTTTCTACCCCTCCCCCCCTGCATGGGTGTGGGCCCTCTCGCTCTCAAATAAATCTTTAAAGAAAAAAGTAACAAAATAACTTTTTGGGGGCGCCTGGGTGGCTCAGTTGGTTAGGCATCCTGCCTTTGGCTCAGGTCATGATCCCGGGATCCAGCCCTGCATTGGGCTCTCTGCTCAGTGGGGAGTCTGCTGCTCTCTCTCCCTCTGCCCCCCACCTCCCTCTGAAATAAATAATCTTAATTAAATAACTTTCTGTGTATATACTTAATTTTTAGCAACGTAGTAGAAAAGTGTGTTACTCATGCCTCCCGTGCTGAGAGAGCTTTACTGATTGACGAAGTTTGCTGCCAGAATGATGGTCCTCACAGTGCCTTATACACCATGATGAAGGACCAGTATGCCAATTATGTGGTTCAGAAGATGATTGATATGGCTGAACCTGCTCAGAGAAAGATAATCATGCACAAGGTAATATAGTTTATAGCACTTAAAATAGATGATTCAGTTGTGTGACTTTCAGGCTACAATTTTAGCTTTCTAGAAATCAGTGGATAACCTTTGACAAATGTAGGTATGGTGTACTGTTTCATTAAATTCCTAAAGTCTCAATAAAATCACGTTCATTTCTCATCTGTTTACCTATCTTTAGCATTGCCCATCCCTATCTTATTTAAATATATTTGGTTTGCCATAATACATGGGTTGAACATTAATTTTAAAATCTAATTAGGTTTTCTCGCTAACCCAAAACATTTTCCTAAAGAGAATTTATTTTGATTTGATTGGTTTTTTTTTTTTTTAAACAAGCTGTTTGCTCTCTAGAATCTAATGATTCTTTTAAACTGCATTAATTTCCATGGGAAAACTGTTAAAAAGAATACTGGAAGAAATATTAAATACCCAGTCTTTTTCTAAATCAGTTCATTTAAGAAACGGGACAAGGGGTGCCTTGGTTGCTCAGTTGGTTAAACGTCTGCCTTCGGCTCAGGGTATGATCCCGGGGTCCTGGGATCGAGTCCTATGTCAGGCTCCCTGCTTGGCATGGAGTCTGCTTCTCCCTCTGCGCCTCACCCTTGTCATGCTCTCTCTGTCTCACTCTCTCTCTCAAATAAATAACATCTTAAAAAAGAACTGGACATATAACTTCTTTGGACCTCTTGTCATATAAAGAGAAATGTAAGATCATAAATTTTTTTAACTTTTTAAAAATGTAATATTTCTGCTTAAAAAATATAAGACTTACAAAAATTATCAGTCTTATTTTTAATAACTACATTATTTAACCAATATTATTTATGACATTCGGATTGTTTCTAGTTTTTTTAACTGTCATAAGGAGTGCTGTATATGAATGTCTTTGCATAATTACCTGTTTTTGTAGAATAAATTCTTAGGTGTTTCCGGAATTGCTGGTTCAAAGTATGTAAACATTTTACGTGTTGATAGATATTGCCAGGTTGCTCTCAAAAAATCTGTGCACATTTGCACATCTACCAGTATATAAGAAGAATGCCTGTTTTGTCATCATCTCATCAGTACCAGTTGTTATTCCTTATAAAATTTTTGCCAGTCTGGAGCACCTGGGTGGCTCAGTCGGTTAAGTATCTGTCTTCGGCTTAGGTCATGATCCCAGGGTCCTTGGATCAAGCCCCACGTTGGGCTCCCTGCTTCTCCCCCTTCCCTCTTCCCTGACGTGCTCGCTCTCTCCCTCTGTCTCTCTCTCATAAATGAGTAAAATCTTAAAAAATTTTCTTTTGCCAGTCTGGGTGGAAAGATAATGATATGATTCTTTTTATTTGCATTTTTTAAAAAGTATTATTGAGATACTGAACAATTTAAATGTATTAGCCATCGCATATCTGATTGCTATTCATGTCTTTTGCTCCATTTTTATTGAATTTTTATCCAGCAGACTTGAGCTAGAAATTTCTGCCTTCATCAACTTTTTAAGAACTTAATAGTTCACTAGTGATGCTTTCCTGCTATGTTTGGAACCCCTCTGCTATTTGCATTTGTAATAGTTTAGAAGTAGTGGTTTGTTTATTCATTGAACAATTTTGAGAGTAGAAGTTTGGAGAGATTCAGTAGAATGAACTGCTTTTGCAAACAACTTTCTTTAAAGGATTTGAATATCAAAATCCAATTATTCTTCTAAATCACCGATATTGAGGAGTGATTTTTTAAGAAACCAGAAACTAAAATAATTAAGATTTACTAAGCAGATTATTTGTTTTTCAGATTCGACCTCACATTACTACTTTGCGCAAATACACATATGGGAAGCATATACTGGCCAAGTTGGAAAAATATTATTTGAAAAATAGCCCAGATCTAGGGCCTATTGGAGGACCACCAAATGGAATGCTGTAAAGGGAAAAGAGAAAGAAGATGATATAACCATGTGAAAAGAACGTTTCTTTTGTGAATTATCAAAACACAACTCAACTATGAATCTTCAAAATTTTTTTTTAAAGCAAAACTATTTATTGACTTTATTCATCCATTTGTAAATTTTTTAAGGTTCTTGTGTATATGTGGGGGGTGGGGGTGGTGAATTATAAATTATATTCAGCCCTGAGTGGAGACCTATCAGATTGGATTGCTGGCAAAGCACAGAATGCCTGTATATGATGTAACTATCAAAAAAAAAAAAAAAAAAGCTGTCACATATTTTGTAAATTTTTACCTTGTAAAGTCACAAAAATAGTTTTTAAAGGAAAAAGTACAGTATTCTTTTAATAAACTGGCTTGCAGTCTGGTAGGTCTACGGACCCCATAGCACAACAGGTTTATAGAGATGTATATAGAAATATAGTCCTTATTTTTTTTTTTTTGTCCTTTGTGTGGAGCCTTTTATAACCGATTAACAATCAACTGCATAAATATTAATATTTTAAAAAGAAAGTTAAGTTGTATTTTGGTAATTCACAAACTATCATGCAACTAAAAACTCGGCAAGTAAGACAAGAATTAAATGATTTGAGATGAAAAGAACTTATATTATTTACAGTGGATGTGATTTTAATACAAATACTGCCCTAAAACGTCTCTGGCAATGTACAGAAGTATTGTATATATACTTACATATGTAATTGTTGTAAGAGGTAGGAAAAAAAAAATCATGGTGACACTTCCATTCAGTTAAATGCACTAATTGAAAAGTTAAGTCCCTTTTTAACTTTTCAGTTTGGTTTGCAATCTGAGAAAGAGTGGAAATTTGTATATTGTTTTGCTTATAGAATTACAAGGACATGTTGAGGAAGTGTTGAGCTTTATTTTGCTTTTTCATAGTAGATTTTTGAGAAAGTAGGAACCAGATAGAGGTGAAAGGGGCCACTGAAAAGTGAATTTGATAGCTCAACATTTAAGCATGACTACATATTCAGATAGCTTTTTTTGCTTCCTATAAATATATGCATTGTGTGTGTAGTAATAGATGTAAGTTTACACTTTGAAAGCAAATCTTGTTTCAATGTTTATTATAAAAGCCTTGCTAATTTAGTAGTGATGCTTTCCTTGGTTGTACAGGTGTACATTTGTAAACCTTCATGCTGTAAATGGAATTTGTTTTATCTCTTTGGGAAACATTTGCATTTTAGTGTACATTTATGTCCCTGCCCTCTTTGACTTGGCATATAGTGTTGTATAATGTAAATTTATTTCTCCAAATCGAGAGTGATTTTTTAAAAAATTTTTTATCTTTATATGGTTTCAGAAGTATGAACCAGCTTTCTTTTTATTATTGTGGGAAACGTTTTCTTTTATAACATAGTTGTTGACTCTGTTAATATGGACATACTAGGATTTGGATCATTTTCAAGAAGTCAGGGTATTGTGCATAATAAGAAAGTATTGGACTGAGATATTTGGTTACCATGGAGGCCAATGCTTTTTCCATCTTATTAAATGTGATGTGACTTTTTTCTTTGTACAGAAGAGTACTGTATTTTTGAATAGCCTATTCCCAAGTAAGAGCAAATCTGTATGATAACATTTTTTTCTCTGGAAGACATAACAGTAACATGATGTACATTTACAAGCGGCCTTATGTACATTTCCCAACAATCTTTTTAAGGCAAAATTGTGACCATATGTGTATAATTAAAATCGTTTTTAATCCTTTGCCTATGAAAATATTTTGGAAAAAAAAAACTTGCTTTGTATATTCAGTTTCTGAAAGATAAAGAAAGTGCTTTGTATTTTGTTGAAGTCAGTATTTTGTATAAAACCATTTATGTTGACCCACTTCTGTTTAGTGCTGAAAACTAATGAACCATGCTATCTCTTTCGATTGAACATGTAAGGGATTTTTTATTGGAAGTCTGCAGAAGAAGATCATTCTTCTGAGCACAATATTGAATATAAAGGTTTTATCACTTAGCTGTTCATATCATGAGCCTAAAAATAATGGCATAAAGTTTGGGGTGCCAGGCATACTTTTTCTTGTTTGATGTTGAGTTACTCTAGTTTTCTAACCCGACATTCCATGTTGAGTCCATTAAATCCAACCACCTGTCACTGTCCCCTCTCATTATAGTCCTACTGGTTCATCAGCATGTCCCAGTCCCAGTGGCAGTGCTTTTCCCCTTACATAGAACGCTGCTCTCTTTCACCCAGTCCTACTTTGTTTTGCCAGCCTCAGAGTGTCTTGGCCCCGTGTCGAAATTTGTTTCCAGTATCAGCTCACGGTTGTGAGCTGATCATGATCCAAGTTGTTCCTGTTGGAGATTGATAAGTGACTTTCCTGGATTTGCACAGTTGAATTCCTGGTTTTCCTTTTTCCTACCCTCTGTTGGCACAGGCAGTTGCAAATTTAGAAAGCCCTAGGGGATGGCTGGGAAATGGAACCTTTCTAGGGTTTTGATGTTCCCATGTATCCCAGTGTTGACAACCCCATCTTCCCAATACTTTGGGGCCTGTTCTAGAAGAATATCTATTATTGTAGAAATTTTATGGTCTGCCATTTTGGTGCCCACCTCTCTGATTCCACCATTTAATAAGTTGGCATGGAATTTTGCTAAAATCTGAACATCACATTTCAGAATAAAGAAACTTTAATTGGGCAGAACCACTTAGACTTTACTCTTGAGTGTCTCCTTTTGATATGGATTGTTTCTGGACCAGTTTGTCTAAGTCCTGGCTCTTCTTGGTTCATATGAAATAATGTTATCTTCACTTTGTATATTATGTATAAATTAGAAAATGAAAAATGTGTGAATAACCTTGTATGAAATAAACCTGGTCTTGTGTTTTTCTCTAGCTAAAATACCCTTCTGTACCTCAATTATAATTCAGATTGCCCATTCAAGTTTACTCTGATTTAAGGAAAAGCAAATATTTTTATCACATGGATGCTAATCTGGGGCTACTGATTACTCTGATGGTATTCCTATCTTTTGATTAGTATTTAGGATCTCTGTCTAATTACATAGAGTGATTACACACTTCATAGGATTAAACTTTCAGCCTGTTTCCTTGATGATATTTCTTCAAGGTTGTTTTGAGGATTAAATTAAATCACTTACCTTTACCTGTAGGTGTTCGTTTCCTTTCCACATGAACTTCCAGAGACAGTGTTGTCTGAAGGAGAATACAGTTTGGGTTCAGGCATGGATTTGAAGTTTACCTCACGATTCACAGCCTTGTGAACTTGGGTGTGTTACTCGTCTCAGCCTCAGTGTTGCCACCTGTACCATGGATGAGTACTATTTCGGTCATTGTTTTTAAGAACTGAGAGTATCTTAAGGTACTTAGAACCCAGTCCTCAACTAATGCTAATACTATTTCCATTTTCCTCTCCCTTCTGTAGCTATTCGTTTTGTTTTAAGCCATACAGATAATTTGATAGAATCCAAAGCAGAGATCTACATAAAACTATGTGGGAAAAGACATGTTCATCATACACGTTTTTAATTTTATGCCAGTTTTAATTTCATCTTGTTTTGGTTCTGTTCTGAGCTGAAAGCAACCCTTCTGGAATTGTTGACCTATCCCACATCATAGAGATGAGATTAAAGGACCCTAAAAGAAAGAAATATTACATCCTCCTACCCTAGCTTACTAACCTAAGAAAAGCAAGTTTTCTAGGTGGCCTGGATGGTAGTCATTCTCTGCTCTCATGACGGATTCTCAGGAAGCCTGGGGTTGGCGGTGGACCATGGGGAAGGGCAGAGGAACCCCAGAGGAGCAGTGTTCACTGTCTACCTGACCTAGCTAGCTTTCAAGGACCAAATGAACCTCTCTGACGGGGTTTGGATGCTCCCAGACAGTGAATCTGCGAACACAGGTGAGAAGCATGGAGCGCGGTGGCACCGTGCGCACCTCTAGGAGGCTGCGTGGTCCTGGCCCGCTAGGCCTCAGTGTTCCCATCTGTAGTCACATACTGTTGGGGCACTTGGGTGGCTCGGTACATTCAGCGTCTGCCTTTGGCTTGGGTCATGATCTCAGGGTCCTGGGACTGAGTCCCGAATTGGGCTCCCTGCTCGGCGGGGAGTCTGCTGCACCCTTTCCCTCTGCCCCCACCCCCAGGCGGGTGTGCTTTCTGTCCCTCAAAATCTTCAAAAAAAAAAAAAGTGGGAATACTATCTTGGCTGCACCCAGAACCTTGCATCTGAGGAGTGCTTGATGCTAAGAACCTAAGAGAACTGCAGGACAGATCCTACAGGAAGCTCAAAATTCGCTGGAATTTTTGTCATTACCTCCATACCCTGTAGACAATTTCTCATTTCCTCTGTTTCAGTCACAGGACTTTTTTCTAAATATTCACCAGGAACTTAAACCAAATGAAATAGCCCTGTAGTTTGAAGAAAGAAATTTGCTAGGTTGAGTTTAATTTGAGTTTTCTTGGACATCAGAGTATAATGGTTCAGAGTCAGGACTCTGGGATTAGCCCAGATTGCAAACCTTTAGCTTTACGTCGTTAGGCAAATGGTTTTCATCTTTCAAGCCTTCGTTTCTTCACGTGTAGGTAAGGGAAATGAGACCTACCTCTTAAAACTGTGAGAATTAAATGAGACCTGTGTCGTTCTGGGGCAGTGAGTGACTCCTGTTACAGTGAGTTAACGAAAGGTTGGGGGGAGGGGTTGTTTTTAATTTACCTACATGCAGCCTGAAAACATTGGGATTGGAGCTCATTTATGTTTCTGCATATGAGCTCTTGATTCAAGTTGCAGATAAACCACTAAGGAAAACTGTTGAAGAAAGGATTAAGGAACTTAACAGCATTTTAGCTGTTGGTACATTTCATCTTTTTTCTTGGTACTAATACAGTCCTGATGACTGCCAGGATGTTAACAATAGGGAGTTGCCCTATATCCGGGAGCAGTGGAGTGACCTGTCTGCATGATGGTCAAAGCGTGGAAGTAGCGGGAACCTGGAGGGAGGGTGAAGTCAGCACTGTGGATTAGAAAAGAGTTCCCATCACAAAGGCCAAGCCCATCTCACCTCAGTCTCGGGTACCCCAGGCCTTTCATGGGAAGAAGCCCTGAAATGTTGTGTCTCAACACCTGGTGGGCCCATCTTACACCAGGGGTGTAAGAGGGAGGGATGTTTGGGAGCCTTCCCCACCCCCACTTTGAAAGTCAGTTCTGACATCATCCAGGACACATTCAGTTGAATAGAATGCGGTAGTTTTCACTGAAGAGAATTAGAAAAGAAGGCCAAAAATATATCTTAGAAATACATCTTAGAAATGTTTAAAATACAGTTCTTAACTCCTAGGTTAAAGAATAATCTGGAATAAACCATTTGGGCCAACTTCAAAATGAGTAACAGTGCTATATATCAAAACTCGGGGGACTTGGGCCAAAGGCTATTCAGAGAAAAATATTTAGCAAAGAAAGTCTGAAGATAATTTAAGAAGCTAGTAAGGGGCGCCTGGATGGCACAGTTGGCTTTCTGCTTGGGTCATGATCTCAAGGTTGTAAGAGTAAGCCACATGCCGGGCTCCTGGACCCATGCTCAGCACAGAGTAGGCTTCAGATTTTCTCCCTTTCCCTCTGCCCCTCCCCCCTCCCTAAAAAAAAGTAAAATAACAAAAGTACAAAAAATATAGGAAGGATTAATAATAAACTTCACAAAAAAGGAATAGGCTTGATTGGTTAAAAATGAGACATACTTTTGGCAAATCAGAATTTTAAAAATAGGTGAAAAACACAAACAGGGATTTATGAAATTGCAAGGTTTTTTTAAATTATAGAACATGATATAAAAAGTCTACCTATAGGGGCGCCTGGGTGGCTCAGTCAGGTGTCCTACTCGATTTTGGCTCAGGTCATAATCTTAGGGTGGGGATATCGAGCCCTGTGTTGGGCTCTGCAATCAGTGGGGAGTCTGCTTAAGATTCTCTCTCCCTCTGCCCCTCCCCCTGCTCACTCTCTCAAATAAATCCTTTTAAAAACAAGTCTACCAAGCCTACCTATAAATTAAAAATCAAATTTTCTATGGAAATACAAAGTTCCAGAATTAAGGAATAATAGAAAACATAAATAGACTAATCACTATAAAACAAGCTAGTCAAAAGAATAAAGAAGGAAGGTCTCGCACATTGCCTGATGTCAAATCTTTTTACAAACCTACAGTAATCAAAACAGTGTTTGGGTGTTAATTACACATTGTGATCATTTTGTAATATATACAAATAATCATGCATGTTATATGCCTGAAACTAACGTTATATTTCAATTATACCTCAATTTTTTATTAAAAAAAATATGTGGTACTAGTATAAAGACAGACATACAGACCAATAGGATAGAATAGAGAGCCCAGAAATAAACCCTTGCATATAGGGTCAAATATCTTCAACATGAGTGCCTACACCATTCAATAGGGAAAGTAGATGTCAGGAAAATAGGATATCCTCTTGCAAAAGAATGAAATTGGACCCTTACCTTACACCAAATACAAAAAATAGCTCTAAATGGATTGAAGACCTAAAACTATAAAACGCCTAGAAGAAAACAGGAGAAAACTTCATGGCTTTGGATTTGGCAATGATTTTTTGCATATGACACCAAAAGCACATTGCATGCAACGAAGCAAAATGGGATTACATCTGACTTAAAAAAATCTGTGCATCAAAGGGAATAATCAGAGTGAAAAGGCAACCCACAGAATGGGAGGAAATCTTTGCAAATCATGTATCTGATAAGGGGTTAATATCCAGAACATAAAGAACCATGATTCAAGAAGAAGAAAAAGAATCTGATTTTAAAAAGGGCAAAGTGAATTTCTCCGAAGATGTTACATGCAAAGATCTACAAGCTTTTGAAAAGATGCTTAATATCACTAATCTTTAGGTAAATGCAAATCAAACCACAGTGGGATATCACTCATCATGGCTTCGATGAAACAGACAACAGCAAGGGTTAGAATGTACAGAAACTGGAACCCTTGTGCACTGCTCGGAACATCAAATGTCACGTATGTACCCAAAGGTGCAGCTGTTATTGAAAACCGTTTGGAGGTTACTCAAAAAAATTAAAAATTGAATTACCATATGACCCAACAATCCCACTTCCGGGTGTATATATTCAAAAGAATTGAAAGTAGGATTTCAAAGTGATATTTGCATACCCATGTTCATAGCAGCATTGTTCACAATAGCTAAAAGGTAGAAACAATCCAAGTGTCCATCAAGAGATGAATGAATAAATAAAATGTTGTCCATACATATAATGGAACATTGTTCAGCCTTAAAGAGAAAGGAAGTTTTGACACATGCTGCAACATGAATAAACTTGACATGTGAAACCACAAAAAGACATACTGTCTGATTCCCCTTATATGAGGTTATTTAAAGTAGTTAAAATTATAGAAACAGAACAGTGGTTTCCAGGGGCTGGGGGAGGGGTAAATGAAGAGTTGCTGTTTAATGGGTATAGAGTTTTACTTTGCAAGATGAACAAGTTCTGGATATCTGCTGCGTAACAATGTGAATTATTACTGAACTGTACACCTAAAAATGGTTAAGATAGCAAAAAAAAAAAAAGGAAGGGAGGGAGGGAGGAAGGGAAAGAAAAAAGGGAAAGAAAGAAAAGAAAAGGCAGTCGAAAATATATAAGGTCATGAGCCCAGACTGTATAAGGGACCAGTTATGTAAATCTTTTTTTTTAGGATTTTATGTATTCATTTGAGACAGGGAGAGCATGAATGGGGGCGGGGGGGCGCAGAGGGAGAGGGAGAAGCAGGCTCCCCGTTGAGCTGGGAGCCCAACATGAGGCTTGGTCCCAGGACCCGGAGACCATGACCTGAGCTGAAGTCAGGCGCTTAACCATCTGAGCCCACCCAGGCACCTCAAGTTCTGTAAATCTTTAAGGAACATATAATACCTAGTTTATATAAATTTTACGGAGCATGGAAAACGATGAAAATTTCCCGAGTTATTCTACAAAACTGTAACGACCTTGAAAAAACCTAAACTATAGTGCACACAAACCATAAACATGGGCTATTTTCATATATGCATATAAATGCAAGACTTCTAACTAATATGTATATCAGTTGAATCCAATGTGATTGTATTCATGTATTATGAGATTAAAAGGCAGTCTTTTTTTTTTTTTAAAGATTTTATTTATTCATTTGACAGAGACACAAGCAGGGGGAGGGGAGAGGGAGAAGCAGGCTTCCCGCGGAGCAGGGAGCCCGATGTGGGGCTCAGATCCCAGGACCCTGAGATCATGACCTGAGCCGAAGGCAGACGCTTAACGACTGAGCCACCCAGGCGCCCTTAAAAGGCAGTCTTAACATATTGCCCAACCATCATGCTCCTATGTATTTACCCAAATGAGTTGAAAACTTAGGTCCACACAAAAGACTGCACGCAGATTATGTTTATAGCAGCTTTAATCATAATTGCCCAAACTTCGAAGCAAACAAGATGTCCTTCAGCAGGTGAGTGGATAAGCAAACGGATACATCCAGACAATGGAATATTATTCAGAGATAAAAAGAAATGAGCTATCAGACCGTGAGAAGACATGGAAGAAGCTTAAATGCATATTGCTCAGTGAAAGAAGTCAATCTGAAAAGTCTCCATACCGTATGATTCCAACTACATGACATTCTGGAAAAGGCAAAACTATGGAGACAGTAAAAAGATCAGGGGTTGCCAAGAGTTGTGGGGAGGTAGGAAGGGATCAGTACCTGGGGCGGAGGGGATTTTTAAAAATTTCCCCACAGTGTGGTTATGACCCGGGGAGAAAACAAACTGTCCAAATCAAGGAAGGCCCTTTCCAGTCTCTACCGAGGTCAGTTTTGATCCTGAAATCACGAACTGGTACCAGAAGCAGTAACAGCAAGGTGTTAAGTGATTTGCATATATTATCACATTCCTCCCAGAACAACTGTATTAGGATGGGACTAGTCTCTCCCTCTCTCTCTCTCTCTCTCTCTCTGTGTACACACACACACACACACACACACACACACACACACACATCTTTAAAGATTTATTTATTTGAGAGAGAGTGAGCGAGAGAGCACAAACTCGGAGGGGAGGGAGAGACAGAGCGAGAAGCGGGTTCCCTGGGATCATGACCTGAACTGAAGGCAGACACTTAACCCACTGAGCCATCCAGGTGACCCCCCCTTTTTTTTTTAAGATTTTATTTGAGAGCGAGAGCTAGAGAAAGAAGAGTGTGTGCTTGTGCACTCACCAGCAGGCGCGGGGGGAGGGGGAGCAGAGGGAGAGGGACAACCAGACTCCCCCCTGAGCAGGGAGCCCGATCCCAGGACCTGGAGATCATGACCTGAGCCGAAGGCAGGCAGACGCTCAACTGAGTCACCCAGGTGCCCCAGGAAGGGACTAGTCTTACCTGCCTTTTACAGATGACAAAGCTGAGGCTTCGAGGGCTTGTCTGACTTGTCCAGGGAGGCAGGGCCAGAGCGCACCTGCGGTCTCAGGCCAGAGCCAACACGCTTCGATGCTGTGCAGAGGCTCTTGGACGTCAGCCTCCTGCAGGGCCCACGAGGTGGCAGATGTGCTGGAAATGCATGCACTTCACGAGTCGTGGCTTTAGCTGGTCGCAGCCCTGATGGGATGGGGGTCCAGGGTTACTAGCTCTTCTGATCCTGCTAGAAAATCAGAAGTCGGGATTCTCATATGCAATTTCCTTATGGAAATCTCTCCTTTTTAAAAAACACGGTGAGGGCAAAACATTTCTACGAGCCAATGCAGCCCTGGGGGCTGTTTGCCACCTCTGCCTAATACAGTCCCCGTAGTGGAATGCAAAGGCGCCTTCACATCTGTGGGCTGAATTTGCCATGCGTACGTGCACCACACACGTACCTGCATCCACATCCCAACGTGCCTTTCACAGCCTGGCTGCCGTGAGCTCCTTCCCCTTCAGAGCCCACCCCACAGGCTCCCCTGAAGCCTTAGAATGCCTCACTTCTCTGCTAGCTCTGTTTACCAGGCCTGGGGCCAAGTGAAGTGCCAGGTGTTGTGTGCTCATTCTCTCCTGTAGCCGTCACTACAATCTGAGTTCAGGAGGCTTAAGCACCTCGGCCCAGGTCACAGGGGAGAGGGCTGCGAAGCTGAGGTTCTACCTACCTCTCCCAGGCCCACTGTCGCATCCTCAGCATCACTCACATGCAGGCCCCGTGTGCCAGGCCCGTGCTAAACCCTTCACGGTGCTTCTCTCTTTTAATCCTCACCACAACTCTTTGAGTAGGTACTAGTAGTAGGGGAGCAAATCAAAGCACAGAGAGGCTCACTTACTGGCTCGAGGTCACACAGCTAAGGCAATGCTAAGAATGCGTCTCATCGCTAGCTGAGACGGTGGGGGTGGGTGGGACAGACATGGTGTGCAGCTTCTCTGCGCTAGGAACATCAGCACCTGAGCCTCTTGCCGACAGTGCGCGGAGTCAGGGAAAGGCCAGGTCGCTGGGAAGTAGGGACAGGCGGCTGTGGGCCAGAGACAAGCAGCCCCACCCCAGGAAGTGACTCCGTGTGAATCAGTCTGACGGCACCTGGGAGGGCGAGGCTGGCGTTGGCTCACCTGTTTGAGAGCTTCCGGTCGAGCCTCCAGCAAAGGCTACTCCGGAGGTGGCCGGGCAGCAGGGCAGCTCTGGACATGTTTTATCAAATGAAGGAGCATCAGTCCACCTTCCTCCAAAAAAAAAAAAAAAAGCTCATAAACAAAGTCCTTGGGTCTCCTTAGGGTGGTGGGATGGGCAGCATCAGGTGATAAACACAATCATCCCCCAAGGGGAAGGCTTTAGGGAAGTAACTCTGATGTGGATGTGTAAATGCCGATGATATTTACAAAGGACGGATTTATTCTCTTTTTCTCCTGCTAACATTCGAGCAAATATCAGAGGCAATTTAGATGGGCAGGGAAACTATACAACAGAAATGGACAGGTGGTGTGGGGCTACAGCAGGGGGTGGGGATGGCAACAGAGAAGCAGCACGGAGAAGTTGAGTACACTCACCATACCCCCCGCAACCCCTGCTTCAGGCTCCCTGAGCCCAGAAGTGCAAACAGATCCCAAGTAAGTTACGGAGTTCTCGCTAGCCAACAAAACAAACATGCAAGTGCTTGGAAGTAACGAAACCTTCCCCTGGCCTTTCACTCTTCAAGGGTCCCCACGGACTCAAGCAGAGCTGCGCTGCCGACTGGGGTGAGGGCTTCCTGTGGAGCCCCCTTGGCATGCCTGCCACCCCGTGAGAGTGGTCCCAGCCGCATGAGCAGAGCAGAGGGACCGCATGGGCTTCAGCCTCTGAAAACACCCCATCACTCCAACAACCTCTCATCAAGACTTCTTTTGGGGGGGCAGCTGGGTGGCTCAGTGGTTAAGTGTCTGCCTTAGGTCATGATCCCAGGGTCCTGGGATCGAGCCCCACATCGGGCTCCCTGTTCCGTAGGAAGCCTGCTTCTCTCTCTCCCACTCCCCCTGCTTATGTTCCCTCTCTCTCTCTGTCAAATAAATAAAATATTAAAAAAAAAAAAAAGACTTCTTTTGGGGACAGAGGTTGTTAGGTGACATGAGTCATATCCAGAATGTAATACAGTCCAGGACTGGGGAGCTAGTGGGGTCACACCGCCCCCCCACCCTGGGCACTTACTGGCAGCACCTTCAGAACCGTCCCTCTCCCACCTCCCCACACACAACTGTCCTCCCCACACTCTCTTGGGTCACGTGCAGAAGGCCGGATTGACCAGTGTATTGTCAGAGTTAGATTCCCCGGCGAGGGGTAGAAAATCTGGGACGACCGTGTCTGAAGAAACGCAGAAGTCTAGCTCTCCATCACGCACAGAGCTGCATGGGCAGTCCCAGGCTGGCATGCTGCATCACTGGCCGGGGACCCACGCTCCTTCTAACCTGGTCCTCAGCCATGCACGGTCTCTGTTCTCAAGTTCACTTCATGTCCAAGATGACTGCTCCAGCTGCATCCATCATATCTTCATCCCAGCCAGGAGGAATGAAAACAGGAAAGGAAAAGAACCTGTTCCTCCCTTTGATACTTCCCTCAATGTATGTACACCATCTCTGCTCCTGTCCCACGGGCAAAATCCTCATCAGGCAGCGACATATAGCTGTAAGTGATGGTGCAAAGGGTAGTCTTTATTTCGAATGGCCAAGAGGCCATTTGAAATGTAGGGGTGGTTTTCCTGAAAAAAGGCGAAGAAAACAAATATGGGGAGTAACCAGGAGTATCTGCCCAAGCAGCCAGCAATAAAAGGCTTCAGTAAGACGTGTCGTAACAGTAAAGCCATTCAAAATCAAATGACAATGAGATTTTTTACTTGCTTCAGATTGGCAAAATATAAAATGTCCAATAAATGCCAAGTTACATAGAAGATGTAGAAAAATGGGAACTCTCATAACTCCTGCTGAGAGTATAAATTGCTATGGACCCTTTTGGAGAGCAATTTGAGCAATTAGAGAATTTAGAGCAATTCCTAAGAAGCTGAATATAGTTGTACCTAAAACCCAGCTGTATCTACTTTTAGAGAAAGTCTCCCATGCACTGGAGGAGAAAGGTACAAGAATCGATTGCAACACTGTATATAATATTGAAAAACTGGAAACAACCAAATGTCCATGGATAAACAAACTGTGATATATACATACAATAAATGATAACACAGCCATTAAGGTAAGTGACCCAGAGCCACATGTATCAACATGGATAAATCTCAAAACAAATTGAGAAGACTCAATGGAATCTATAATGTTTCATTTCATACAAAAATAATAAAAGAAAAAAGATCATGTTAAGACTTGATAAACAGTAGTAGTTGCGTAGGTGTTTATCATTATCTTGGGGGGTAGGTATTGCAAGTGAGGTGGAGTTTTTTTGCATTCCTTTTTATTGTAAAATATACATAATGTAAAATTTACCATTAAAAAAAGATTTTATTTATTTGATAGAGAGACAGCGAGCACAAGCAGGGGGAGCGGCAGGCAGAGGGAGAAGCAAACTTCTTGCTGAGCAGGGAGCCTAATGCAGGACTCGATCCCAGGGCCCTGGGATCATGACCCGAGCCCAAGGCAGACACTCAACGGACTGAGCCACCCAGGCTCTCTCTCTCTATAGATCTATATATAGATCTATATATCTAAAATTAAAAAACTGATTAATACAGAGTAAACTTAAAAATTCTCCTACACTGTCCCCATCCCATTTTCCTCCCCTAGAGGAAATTTTTTTTACATACATAGTCAATGTACATTACACACGTTTTTGTTTTAAAAAAATTGTGGCCATACCATATAAAGAGCACCCTTTTTTTTTTTTTTTAAGATTTTATCCATTTATTTGACAGAGAAAGAAACACAGCGAGAAAGGGAACACAAGCAGGGGCAGAGGGAGAGGCAGAAGCAGGCTTCCCACAGAGCAGGGAGCCTGATGCGGAGCTCGATCCCAGGACCCTGGGACCATGACCTCAGCTGAAGGCAGACGCTTAATGACTGAGCCACCCAGGCGCCCCTAAAGATCACTCTTTAACTTGCTTTTTTTCACCTAAAAACAGGCTTTGAAAAATGTTGCTTGTCAGGACTTAAACACCTGCTTTATTTTAAAAACTGTTGTATAGGGGACGCCTCCGTGGCTCAGTTAAGCGTTAAGCCTGTGCCTTGGGCTCAGGTCCCCATCCCAGATCCCCCGCACCCCATCCCTGCTCAGCAGGGAGTCTGCTTCTCCCTCTGCCCCTCCCCCTGCTCGTGCGCTCTCTCACTCTCTCAAATAAATAAATAAAATCTTTTTTTAAAAAATAAAAAGTGTTGTATAGTTTTCCACAGGGTGGGAATACTCACATTTATTTCACTTTTCCTTGACCGGTGAACATTCAGACATGTCTGTTTGGACACTAGTGAAAACACCTGGGAAGAGTAAGCTCGCCGAGCGGAAGGCTAAGTGCATTTTCAGGGTTGATAGAGGTGCACTTGCCTGAGGGTACCTGTGCCGGGTCTGACGCGCCTACCGCAGCGAAGGGCAGCCCTGCGCCCAGGGCCCCACACACCGCAGCCACAGCAGTGTGCGTTTCTCCCATAATGAAGCCCTGGGTGCCCAGGGGAAGAATGAGAGAAATAGGGTGGGGGAGACACTGGCCCTGCCTTTCTGGAACTTTCTTTCTCTTAGTGGGAAAAGGAAGAAACATTTAAGGTAGTTAGGGATTCACCAGGGATGATCCTGAACATATTTAATAACCCGTGTTGGGAACACAAATCAGGATGAGGACCCTGCCTTGGTACCTCCAGATGGGAGGCTAGAGGCCCCCTGCTCAGACAGATATTAACGCTTCAGTTGCGTGATTTATGAAGGTCTTGGAGGAGGTGGGGGTGGGTCCCAAGGCAGGGGGCTGCTGTACTCAGAGCAGGGATGGACGGCCATACCTGTGCATAAGGGCTGATGTCACTGGGGCGTTCCAAAGGCCTGTAGCTCTGAGATAGCTTTCGAGGAAAAGGCTAGTTTGCTGACTTTGGGCTGGAGGAGAAGCAAGCAGGCCAGGGGGCAGCTGGGCCAAAGGTGAGCCCTGACCCTCTACTTCCCTTCTTTCTGTCCATGCCTCCTTGGGGCCCCTCTGTTGGGTCCCTCCTCTTGCTGGTCTGTCCAAAGAAATCCACATTGACCTGGGGCAAATGCCCTGTTGGAAAGAAACACTAAACTGCTGATTTTTGAAAAGACTCCATCAACCCCGCCCCCCACCCTGCCCCACCCCAACTTTCTCTATTTTGTGCAGTAGGGAAAAGCAAGATTCCAAACTGACCTATTTTTCCTCCACATTGGGTTGAAAGGACTAAAGAATGAACTTCAGACCCATGGAGCCAGACCCCCCCTGGAGACACGGCCTTTCTACTAAAAGGGCTTTTTAACTCACCAGGACTCCCTGAGTTCCCAGAGAGACCCGGCCTGGTGCCATGCTATTGGATGATCCATGATACCAAGGCACTCAGGGACCCCACATTAGGCCCCCAAGACCCTGATGAGGATCTATCATCCTCCAAAGACAGATCTTGGGAAACAGACCCCAAAATGGGGAGCTGCCCAAGGTCACACAGGTATTCAGAGCAGGGACAAAAATAGGGCTGAGTGCTGTTGGGGGGCATCATGTTTTAGTGCTCTGATCGGGGGAGTGTGGCTGAGATGGGGAGGCAGGAGGCTGCATAGCTCTGGACAAACCTGCTGGGTGGGTGGAGAACCCAGGGGCCCACAGCAGATTGTTCAGGCCTGCCTATATAACTGAGACCCAGGAATGTTTAAATCATATAAAGAGAAACTCGGGGGACTGCTGAGAGGCCAAGACACTTCAGGAGACCTTCTTGGTTCCCAGTTCAGGCCAACTGAGGCTGTCCTTGCCCACTGGCCCGGAGAAGATGGGTGAGGAAGACGCCATCTTGGGTCTCCAGGTCCAGGTACAAAGGTCACTTGGCACCATCTCTACCGCCTACCAGATTGCAGGCAGGGCTGGCAGTTCTTCCCCTTTTCTCTCACGGCAATCTGTGCTACACCCACAGGCCTTCCATAGCCTTTTTGCACAGAGGTGCCTGATGGGTGTTGGACACGCTAGGGTTCAGGGCCTCTTAGGGAATCACGAAGGAGCAGTGGTGCTCCTCCGATCTGCAGGCCAGAGGAGGTCCGACCTGGGAAGAAAGACCTTTATTTTTCCATTTAGCTCAGAGGATGAAGAGAGAGGGCAATCTTCTATATAAAGACACAGAAAACGTTTTAGGGTTTTTGTTGTTGTTGTTTTTTCTTTTACGGCCAGTCCTGAGCATGTCCTGCCGTTCAAAGTAAGGCGCCAAGTTTTCAGCACTTTCTGGAGTGCTGGCAGAAGGCGAGGGCATGTGGGAACCTGTCCTTGGGGAAGTGGGGACGCAGGGGCCCCTTCCGAAGCCGGAGGAGAGGAGTGGGGGGAGGGCTCCATCGGTTTAAGGCCCCATCACCTCGAGGCCCCGCACAGCCTGGAAAGTGTTCCCGCCGCCAGGATCTGGGGAGTCTAACGCACCTGGAGGACGCTCGGTGCCCACGCCCAGAGGGCGCTGCAGACTGGCGCCCACAGTCGAAGAGCGATGCCCGCCCCTCCCGCCCCTCTCCCGGACAGCGCCCCACTATACTGGGCCGGGGCGGAAGGGGGTGCGCCCGGGACCCCGCCACCCAGGAGCAGCAGAGCTGAAACGCCGGGCACAACGGCCTGTGGGGACCACTGCTCCGGAGGAAGGCTTGGTTCTGCCCAGCGGGGCGAGAGGGGGCGGGGCTGGGGGCGGGGCCAGGATTCCGGGGGTGGGGCGTTCCAAGGGGGCCGGGCTGGGTGGCTCAGGAGGCGGGGTCCTAGGGGGTGGGGACTGGGGCTGGCCGGGAGACCTGGCGAGCTGGGGGTGGGGGGCTAGTTTTTGCAACGGCTAAGGGCCTGTGGGTTTATTATAAGGCGGAGCTCGGCGGGAGAGGTGCGGCCGGGAGCCGAGCGGAGCCGAGCGGAGAGGAATCCAGCGGTGGAGAGCGGACTGTAGCCGGCGGGTCTCGCAGCCCTCGCCGTGGACAGCTGCGCGCGGGGCATCGCCCGAGGGTGCGGAGCGCAACGACCCGGCGGAGCCGGCCAGGAGCCCCGCGCAGTCCGTGCCGCGCGGCGCCGCCCCGATCCCCGCAGCCTGCCGCGCTCCCGCCGCCGGTCCGGGCAGCATGAGGCGCGCGGCGCTCTGGCTCTGGCTCTGCGCGCTGGCGCTGCGCCTGCAGCCGGCTCTCCCGGTGAGTGCGGCCCGGGGCCGGGCAGGGAGCGGCGGGAAGCCGGTGCTCGCAGACCCGCCGACGCCGCGGGCGGCACGTGGAGGGGGAGGGGAAGCGGGGACTTGCCTTCCCGCGCTAGCCCGGCGGGCCGGGGACTGTGACCGCGAAACCAGGGCTCCCGCCTCAATTGCTTCCGCCGTCGGTGGGCGCCGCGCGGGTTCCGCCGCTGAGGGCCGGGGGTTCGGGCGCCCCGCGGAGAGGAGCCTGCGCCGGGGCCCCGCGCTCAGTTATGTGAACCGGCTCCACGTGCGGCGGCGCCCGGGGTCGCCGGCTGCCCCCCGGCCAGCCCAGGCACCGCAGCGGCCGGGGTCCCCGCCGGAGACCCGGGAAGATGCAGTGATCGCGGCCACAACGCCCCGCCCGCTGACCCTAATTTAAAGCAGACTCGCCGAGCCCGGGCGCCCGGCCCCTTCGGCGGAGGCAAGTTTGGGCGCAGCGGGGCCGGCGCGTTGGCAGAGGAGCTCGGGCCAGGGCTGCGCGGGGGTCGCGGTGGCGGCGGAGGTGGGGCCCTCGGCTTCGCGTCGGCTGCCCGAAGGGAGCCGGGCCGAGCTGGCAGCGGGAGGTTCCGGGAAGTTGGCCCCCGAACACCGGAGCCCCGTAGGAACCCAAGTTTGGGGCTGCTGAAGTTGTGCTGCCCGCGGAGGGGCGCGTGCGGTGCGGGGCACGGCCGGCGCGGGCTGTGGCTTCCACGCGAGCGGACCCCGGAATGGCTTTTCCCCTCCCCCGGCCTGGCTTTGTGCTGGAGCCGCGCGGAGGGAAGGCGGGTCCCTTGGCCCGCCCAGTGAAGCCGGGGGGAAAGAGGGACAAATGTGGAGCCCGTGGCTGGGGGAGGAGGCCTTTGGGTAGGACTCCAGCGTCCACCTTTGGCGAGGGGTGGGTCCCCCTTTAAAGAGGGACCTGGCCGACAAAGAGCATCCCGAGGGCCCCCAGAAAGTGATCTCCCGCCCCCGCCGCCGTCCGCTAGCCCGCCTTCCCCAATGG
Organism: Mirounga leonina; assembly: GCF_011800145.1. NCBI lineage: Eukaryota > Metazoa > Chordata > Mammalia > Carnivora > Phocidae > Mirounga > Mirounga leonina. The sequence goes on along the minus strand of NW_023270305.1, from coordinate 8,369,901 downwards.
GGGCGCTTTGTTCTCGGCCCCTGTAACCCTTTCCTGGGAACCGCCCCGCAGCGCCGGCCCTGCCGTGGGCCGGGACCTGGGCGGCCGCCAGGTGTCAGCGCTGGCCGCAGCGTGTCCACGTCCACCCCCAGCCCCCACGCCCGCTGCCGGAGCCCCGGGGCCCTCCCCGCGGGCTGGGTCGGCTATCCCCGGGGATGGAGAGGGGAGGTGCGGACGGAGCGGGGGGGGGGCTCTTCCCCTTCCGGAAGTGGCGGTCTCTCGCCACCACATCTGGACCGCTCGACTTCCCTAGCTCTTGGTTAGGGAGGCACGTGGGCAGAGACGGATGGGGGCCGGGGACGGGGGGAGGTGCCGGGTCTATCCCTGATAATGTGGCATCTGCACAAGTCTGAGCAATGCCGACCGTCTGGAATCAGGTCCGTGTACAGTAATAGAAGCTACCAGCTATTGAGAGCTGTGGGGTATTTTATAGGGTCTGGCTCAGGTGAGGTATTTTCCAGGCTCATCTGTGAAGTGCCCTCCCTGCTTTCCAGGCGACTGTTGTGTCTGGAAGTATTTTGAAGTCCAGAACAGGGTCCCTGATGCCTCTTGAATTGCTGATGAGTTGGAGGTGGGGGGCGGAGGGTGCAAATCTGGGGGAGCCATGGGGACTGGTAGGATTTCTGAGCTCCATCTCCAGTGCATTCCTGGCTTTCAGGTCCAAGAAGTTGGCATCTGGCTTCTCTCTCTCTCTCTCTTTTTTTTTTTTTTTTTTAAGATTTTATTTGACAGAGAGAGACACAGTGAGAAAGAGAACACAAGCAGGGGGAGAGGGAGAGGGAGAAGCAGGCTTCCCGCGGAGCAGGGAGCCCTATGGGGGCTTGATCCCAGGACCCTGGGACCATGACCTTAAGGGAAGGCAGACGCTTAATGACCGAGCCACCCAGGTGCCGGTCTGGCTTCTCTCTTTAGGGTTGCAGCTTCTGTGGGACTCAGATTGTGCCTTGAATTGTAGTTAATACCCCGGAGAAGAGAGTGGAGGTGTGTGCCTTACTGCCGTGGCCTATGTGGCCTTACCTGACTGCTGCGCACTCTCCAGGCCCAAGATTGGGCCTCAGCAGAGACTGCTGAGGTGGGGCTCTCCACCTAGTTGCAGCAGAATCAGGAGGAGTGGGGGTGGTGGTTCTTTTGCCAACCTTGGTGGAGGCTGGCATTCTCGTGAGCTGGCATCCCAGCGTGCCTGTTGCCATGGCCGAGGCAGATGGGATGCGAGGTTCTCTGTGGCCCGTGTTTCCCAGGGTTTCCTGTGTACTGGGTAAGGGCAGATGCTGCACTAGGAGGCATTATATCTTGTCTAGGAACTTTGACACATTACAGAGGGAGACAGGACTGGGAGGCAGTTGAGTCTCAAGGGGGAGGGGAGGAAGGAGGGAGTCTCATTAGAATATGGTGGTGGGAGGGCTTCCTGGAGGGGGTGGCTGAGTGGAGCCTGAAAGCACTAAGCTTTGGAGTCAGACCTTGGCTTGGAGCTCAGGTTTTCCTTTTTCTTTTATAAAGTGTAGTTTCTTTTATAAAGTATAAAGGTAAGTTTCTCTTTCCTGGCCCTGCCTTTTCCCTCTTACAGTGGGTGTCCATGTTGGGTTAAAAGTGGGGACATAAAGTGGCATAAAGTACCCTCCCCTCCCCCCTTCCTAAAAGAAATAAGGCAGTGGGGTTTGCCTGAAATAGGAGGTGTCTACAGGTTGCAGAAATCTGGTCCTCTCTCAGGGTTCACTTTGGTCCCAGTGGGAAGCAGGTCAGAACCCCCCTGGGGACCAGTGAGGTAGGGCGTGATCCTGGGCACCTGACTTTGGGCAAGGGAAGGCTGCTAGGGCAGAAGGTTGCTTGAAACAACTCCCAGGAGACAAGAACAGGTTTGTCTAAAAAGGTTTCTGTGTGTGTTTCCCGTGGCCTTTTGTTTCTTCCATGCCAGAAAAATTGCTTGTTCTGGAATACTTACTTGCTGTTTTCCTCTCTTTCCCTTTTCTCTTTCTTGAAAGGCATAAAATCCCTTTTTGCCCTAATTACGGGGGCTAGTAGAGACATTTCCCAAAGGCCTGGCAGAATGGGTGGGGGCTGGGGGAGGCGCTAACTGCCTCCTCCTGGGCTCGGAGCCTTCTCTAGGTGATGTCACTCCTGGCTTCAGCTCCACCAGGAGGGTGGAGCTGGTTTAAGTCTCTACCTGTGGCTCATGGTGGGTTCCAATAAAACCTTATTAACCGAGGCTGGTGGGGAGAGGGATGAGAAAGAAGAGGGGCCTGGAAAGAATTAGTGAAAAGCTTGAGTTCTGTCGTATTTTATAGAGGACTGTTCCCTACTGCAGAATTTTGGATTCTGAAATCCCTTGGGAATGAGGTATCCTTGGTATCCAGGTTTTCTTAGTGAGCTAAGAATCCGTATTAACCTCAAATTATTCTCACTTTGGGCAGGACTCTGCAGTATTTCTTTTCCCTCCTTTATTAACAGAAGAATATGAAGCATAATCTAATCTGGGGATGCCGGGGTCCTCACTGTTGTCGCTGTGTTACGTTAGGCATTTAATCTCCTGGGTTTGTTGAACTCCAAAGACCACTTTGCCCCTTGTGCATGGTGCCCCCGGGTTGGTACGTTTGAATTCTGGCTTGCTCTTTTTTTCCCTCCAGCTCTGATAGCTGTGGGCCGAAGTGTAGCAAGCAGCTTTTCTGCTCAGTTCTAACTTGCACTTTCCTCCAGCAGTACCAAGACACTAATCAGATTTGTGCGAACGATTGCTAAGACATGAGTTTTCGGTGCTGAGTGAGAGTTTCGCTTGTGAGGAATGTTCATGATCTGTGACAAGTGTGGTTTGTGCGTTCGTGGACCCAGCTGGGACCTCTGCAGTATCCCCGATAGTACCTAGAATAACAGGCTGTCAAGGGAAGTGCGTACAGGCTCCCTCGGGGAACAGGTGTAAAGGACCTCTGGGAGGAGGCACCTGATGACCCCCATGTTCTGAGTTCCTCCATCTGGCTTGAGTTGTAAGTGACTCGCTAGTCACAGGTAGCCTGGACCTGGTGAGGCTAAGTCGCTGTAAATCTTAACTGGAAGGGCCCTTGTTCTCGGCGTGGGTCCTGTCTCCATCTCTTCACCATGTTTTATTTGGATCGAAGGGCATCTTTCTTAGTGCACGCATGCTGTTGGGCAGGCCAGAAACAGCTTTGGATTAAGCAGAGCCCCAGGACCAAGTCTCAACCCTGCCACTGATTTACCGTGTAATCTTGGGTGAGTCACTTCACTGCCAAGTCTTAATGTCCTCTGAAAAGCGGATACCATACCTGTTCTCCCTGTCCTCTTTCTGTCATTTGCATATTCCTTTCATAATGAGCGCTTGAAAGTGTTCGGAAGTGAAAGTGCCAGAGGAAAAGGGAGCTAACGATAGAATTACAGGTCCCTTTGATTGAGTGCCTGCTGTCGAGCGCTCGGGGCTTTCCTTACATTCTTATTTCATCTTTACCCCAAACCTTTACGAGATATGTCATTGCCCTCCTTTTGTGGATGAGACCTATAGCAGTGAGCCCCGCCAAGGGGCCGATGTGGAAGAACCAGGATTTGTACCTATGCAGGGCATATGTGTATGGCATGAATGAATTGATGGACTCTCAAGTCTCCGCAGTGAAGCCTGGTGTAGGAGGCTGCCTGAAACTTGCGAGGCCCTGTGGGTCTTTGCTGTTCCATCCCAGAGAACCGTGGGTGTGCATGTTTTGGATGGAGGGGGCAGTGGGCTGGGCTGAGCTGGCCTGAGCATTGGCCAACATCTTCGGCTTGGGTTGGGTTCACCTGATGGCTCAGGGACAGAGCCTAGGTCAGGAAACAGTGGGACCCATGAGAGCAGGGTAGGACATGCTCCCAGGTCTGATGCCCATGCAGGGGCCATATGTCCTTGGCTTGGTGCAAAGTGGCCTGATGGGGTGACTGTCCCCAGGGCAGCAGTCTCCCTTGACTTTCATCTTAGGCACGGGGGAGACATCTTCGGAATTGGTAGAACCGTTTTAAAGCTTGGGAGGCAGGCACTGTGGTACCAGCCAGGTGACCAGATACCCAGGACTCCTGGCTCCCGTGCTGGGTTCCCCTGCTGGCCCCCTCCCGCTCTCACTCTTGCCATAGGAGCAACCCTGTGAGAACTGGGCATTCAATGATTTCTAGTCCTGGAACCTTGCTAGTTTTACAGAACAAACGATTTCCTGATTTCTTCCTTCTTTTCAGCAACCCATTTTGGAGGCTTGGGTTGAAAGCCGCCCCCCCCCAACCCCACCCCGAGGGCCTGCCTAAATGTGTCTAGAGAGAAGGAATGGGATTAAGGGAGTCTGTGGAAAGAAGGCTTTTGGCGCCAAGATCCTGCTCCTGGAACAGACTCAGCACGGTGTCATTTCCCTCTCAGCTGCTCCAGCAGACGTGGGGCTTTAGATGGGAGTGTGCCTTCTGGAACCTCCCTCTGAGCCGGCTGGGAGTGCCCTGATGGTGCCGAGGGAGGGCAGGCACGTATCCCGCAAGACAAGGAGGCCCGTTTGAGGCCCCAAAGGCAAGACCCTGCGCCCAGGTCACCTCGGCAACTGTGTGACTTCCAATCCAGGAGACACGGGAGCGTCCCGTACAGCCTCTGGGAGGGCCAGCTCTGTCCGCGTGATGGCACTGCTTCGGCCTGTCCTCATGAAGCTTACACTGGGTGGGGAGGAGGCTCTAGAAGGTCCTCTGTGTTTCTGGGCCTGAGACAGGGGAACCTAGTCAGCTCAGTGCTCTGGGGCCCAGAGGAGTGAGCCGGTGATGGGGGTGGCCTGAGGGAAGGTGTGCTACGCTTCCTCTGGAAAGTGTCCTGCTTCCTGTCCTGCTGTGCAGGTTTGGGGAGCCAGGGGGTCTGGAGGGGCGCAAGTGCGTGGAGGCAGGCTTATGGGGGCAGGGAGTGCAGTGGGCAACCTTGGGGCTTGGGACCACGGGCCAGAAAAGTGGAAGGCTGGTGGCTGGACCTGCTCCTCGACTCCGTTGTCTGCCCAGTGATGTTTCCTGTGACTCATGAGTTTGGAGGCTTCCAGATGCACCCCTTTCTGCCTCTGGAGCTCCTTGGGGGTCTCTGTCCTCCTGGCGTTTGTTTGTGGCTCCGAGGGCTGCCTGCTCCTATGTGGAGGCTACTTCTCCTCTGGCCTTGTGACTCACCTGGGGGGTGCAGCCCCGCCAGAGGCTGTGTGTGCACGCGCGTGTGTGTGTGTGCGTGCACGCTCAGGTGGGGGGTGGTGGACCCGTAGCGTGGGTTGCAGCTACACCTGAGCCTTGCTTGGGGGTCCTGACTCTGTTTCCCTATTGGGCCTTCCTGCTGGTCTGTTCCGGGGGGCACCTGGTTTCCACCTGTCTGCAGCTTCCTCTTCAGAAGCCAGCAAGCGCTCTTCCTCTCTCTCTCCCTTTCCCGTGGACTTTTCCCTCTTCAGCTGCAGCTCTGACGCTCCTCCGTCGCTGGTGTTAGAAGTCTTGGGGAGTTCTTCCTACAGAGCAGGGCGGCTGGGACACCTGTCCTTCCTGAGTCCCGGCTTAGCCCCTGACTGGCCTGTGCAGGTCTTTGGCTCTCTGCGCCTCAGTTCTCCCATCTGCTCAAGGTGTCTCCGTCCCCTTCTTCAACTCTGATGGCCACGTGGTTGCAGAGTGACCTTGTCCCGGGGAGGGTGAAGGTGGCAGTGGGGGACTTGGCAGGGGCTTAGGCCTCTGCTGTTATTCTTCTGGGGCCTTGAAGGGACACTCACTGCCTGAGGAGTCACCTGTGGGGGGCAGAGGGCAGGGCGGGCTGCTTGGAGGAGGTGGACTTAGAGCTCAGTGTGGGAACCAGAAGTGGACAGAGGACCCTGGGCAAGGTCACGCTTGGTTCTCTGCCCACACCCAGGCATCCTGGCCATGTGCCCCGGGTGTGCTCAGCAGCAGGAACGGAAGCCACGTCGGGCAGGTTGGGGCAGTGGGGCAGGCGGGCGTGTTCATCGCTCCGCTTGTCAGCTGAGTCACGGTGCCAGGCCCACAGTCGTGGTGACTGGCACAACCAGTCTTGACCGTGACCCCACTAGTGCCAGGCCTGGGGTGGGGAGCAGCCCAGCGGGGCTGACTAAGGCTCTGCTGCCTGGTCTCCAGCCCTGGCCCCTCCTCTTTGCTGCTGAGTGGCTTTGTGTCAGGGCCTGTCTTGGCCTCAGTGAGCCCATCTGTGAAATGGGGGGAGGGGGCAAAGAAACCAAGGTGACTGTCCTGCCTTGGGGTGTTCGTGATGTTCTACTGTGTCACAGGACTGGTGAGCGTCTGGGCAGGGCCTCCCTCCGCTTCGGCTGCCTCACTCCCTGAGGGGCCTGAGCCCTCCCTGGCTTGACCAGATCTAAAGCCCAGAGCCTGGGCACCTGCCGTGTACGTAGCCCTGTGCAGGTGGGGAGCAGTCCACGCCTGGTCCGGGGGCACATGCAAGGGAGAGTGGCTGTGACTGGGACCAGACGGGAGGGTTGGTCTGTGCAGACAGGCCAGAGGGGCCGGGACAGTAAAGGTCATTCACTGAGACAGGGTTCATCCCAGAATCCCTCAGCAGTTTCTAATCAGGAGCTCAGACCTCAGCTTGCAGGTCATTTTCTGGCCGTGGGAAGTATCTGGGGAGGTGGTGCCCTGATGGGGCCAGTGGGAGTGGCCAGTCCTGCTCTGGGAGCGTCCACGGGCACCGCGGATCTCCAGCGGTGTTAAGAGACCTGTCCCACCACAACGATGTTGAATTCACTGTCTTTCCCACTTAGGGCTGCCTGGCACTTTCTGTGGCCATGCCGGCCCTCGTTGGGGGTCCCCTGGCCCTGGGTGGGTGGAATGTGGGGAGGCGAGGAGGGACCTTCTGCAGGGCCAAGGTGCGCTCATCCGCCCCAGACCCGGCACGGCCCTGGGGGCCTTGAGGACTGCTGTTTCCAGGCCACCTGCACCACGGTGGCCGCTGATGCCCGGGGCCTCGCTTGCCTGCTCGGGGCCTGGACTGTGTCGGCATCCCTGCTGCCCGGGAGACTGTCTGGGGCCTTGGAGTCCCATCTCTGGGGAGTGTCCCCAACGGATATGTGATCAGGTTTGGGCTCGCAGGGCCCCAGGCTGCGGGTGTTTTGGGAGCCTCCGAGACTGTGGCAGAGGCTGACGTCACTCCGCCTTCTCCCAGAGAGAACTGCTGGGGCGCCGCGCTGCCGTGTGTGGGGACCGCACCTCCTCCAGGTGCCGTGCGGGGACCGTCGGGGCAGCAGGACCTCGCAGTTGGCAGTGGGCCAGGCTAGGAGAATGGGCACACCTCGGCAAAGGGAGCTCCTCAGACTCTGCCCCTGCGTCCTCTACCCGCCCCCCACAGGCACTCTGGGGGTCTGGAGGAGGAGCATAGTTGCCACGTTTTCCTGGGGTCATCCTGGTTGTTGTAAGGTCCTGGGAAGGCCCTGAGCTGAGGTCTGGGTCCTGGTCTTGGCAATTGTGTGAGGAACAGAGAACCTGTGACCTCACGAACCCCCTTGCTCCAACTCGCTGCAGAACAGGGCCATTCTTCGAGACCCCTACCCAGGGGCTGGGCATCCAGGGGATACCCTGGTCCACCTTTCCTCCCAGTGTGATGGCAACAGCCTGAGCCTGATTGCTTGGGTCTGCCTATTTTTGGGGTAGGTCCTGGGGTCCTGAAGCTGTGGGACCGGGCAGGCCAGGTGGGATCTATAGGTGAGTGTCCCTGGGGACTGGGGCAGGTGGAGGCTGGGAAGAGCACCGGACATGGAGTTACCCAGGGAGTACCTCAGGCATGTTTCTTCACCTGCCCCTAAGCCTCAGTTTCCTCTTCTGTAAGTTGGGGGTTTTCGTCTGCCTCAGAGGGCTTTGGACAAGATCCCAGGAAGTAATGTATGTGGCATGAGTGAGAGCCTCTTCCTTGCCTGGGCTCAGAGGAGCACGTCTGGGGGAGTTTGGGGGCTGACTCTGTGTAGGGGGTCCCCTGGGGAGAGCCCCTGGTGGCTGTGACTGGGGGAAGGAGTACAGTCTGACCTGGCCTGGGCATGTCGTCACTTCATGTGAGTGGCCGGCTGGTCTTACTCCAGTGTGCTGATATCATAGGGTCTGAAAACAAGGCTTTTGCCGCTTCTCAGAAATTGGAACCTTCACTGGCAGGCCAGACTCCGCTCGCCTCTGCCTGAGCCTCTGCCAGGGGCCAGCTCCTGACCGCGAGGAGGTGTGGGCTGGGCCGATGGGCAGTGGGAGGAGGCCGGACACCAGGGCCCCTGGGCAGGGGCTCAGGCCAGCTGAGCAGACTGGGGCGGGGGTGACAGTGGCTTGTCCCCAGAACTGCAGACTGAAGGTCGCCCAGGAGAAGGAGCTGGGCTGGGCTGCAGGATGTTGGGGCGGAGGGAAGGCCCCACTTCTGTGGTCCTTCCTTCTGCACTTTCCCTTTTGCCACCTCCCACGGAAATGAGGGCTCTTCCTGAGGGTAAGAGAGCCACTTGGCCCTCACCGAAGGGTGGCTGACGGCATGCCTGCTGGATTGCCGGGTCGCAAACCCTCTCCCTGGCACTTTATTGACTGTGTGCCCTGGGACTAACAACTTGTCCCCTTTGCCTCAGTTTCTTTATCTGGAGGATGGATATGGTCCTAGAATCTAAGATTATTGTGAAGATTAATTAATTCAGCTAAAGTGCTTAGATTAGTGCCTGGCACGCTGTGCACAATAAATATTCGCTGTGGTAACTATTTTTTTTTCCTGAAGGCCTAATTTGGGGATTTCTGTTTTTCGAGTAAGCCCCAGCCCACGTTAAAGCCTGAGGTTCTTCCTGCACCCCTGACTGTCCCTGAGCCCTGGGCATGGAGTTAGGGCTACTCTCCCTCTCCTGGTGCCTCCGAGCTCCTAAGACTGGGGCTGCATCCACAGTCTCCCTTTAGCTGCCTTAGGCCCCAAACTCCCAGTTCCACTCTGCCATGGTACCCCCAGGGGACTCCTTCAAGGACACTCTGCCCTTCCTGTGTCTTTGTCTGGGCTTCTAGCAGCCTCAATGCCTAGTCAGTCTGAATCGTACTTTATCCCAGAGGCAGGTTCCCAGGCTAGCCCATTCTTCTGCATGTGGGAGGAGAAGCCATGTACATCCGTAGCCCCAAAGTGGGAACAAAGGCAAGTTAGTCTTTCTTGGGTATGGGGTTGGCTGGCAACCGTATTCTGACACAGGTTAAAAAATTTGGTCTTGGCATCGCCCAGCCTCTCTTTTGTAATCCTTTCCCATCCTCCATAGCTCCTACCCACCCACAGTGCCCCACTTCCAGAGTGAGCCCCTCCCCCGTATAGAGCTGCTTTATACTCTAGTACTAGAGAGTGACTAGCACTGGCTAGCCTTCCCAGAGGCATTTTAATGGGGATGCTCTGCAACTGCAGGGACATCGATTGGGTAAATTTGGATGATGAAGGGCTCCCTTCCCTGCATACACAGCTGGAGCCCTGACTGGTTTGCAGGTGTGTCCAAAGCTATAAGTTTCTGCCTCTCTGAAACCTGAGGATACTTTATTTAGACAGAGCAGGGGGAGGGTATCTCTAGAAGCCCATTTGCCAGAGGTGTCAGGCCCCCAGGCCTGGTGGAATCTGGAGATAGGCCAGCTAAAGAGCAGTGCAAGGGGCCCCTGGGAGGGCTGGTTGGGGAACCCTACACTGAGCTTCTGGTCTTAGCGGTCTTGGGTTAGCCAGGGCTGGGGAGGCACAAGGCTCTGGAGGCCTCAGCTGCTCCCTCTGTCCTCTTGGGTTGCCAGTTGCTATCCCAGAGTCCCCTTGATTTGGAACATCTCCAGCATCCTGCCTAGGCCATAACCCTTCTTGGGAAGCTGAGAGCAATGACCCCCAGTCCCTGTGATCAAGAGCCCTTCCCCCCACTAGCCACGGTGGGTCCTCCCTGCACCAAGCGCCGTGTTTGTGGTGCACCCCTTGGGGGTGGGGGTCTGCTGTGGCCGCTGCACCTGGCTGCCCCTCAAGGCCCGGCCTTGACTTCCCAGCCGTAGACTGGGAACTAGGAGCCCCCTTGCCGTCGCTCATTGGACAGATGGGGAACTGGAAATGGTGTCTTGTCCAAGGTCATCCAGTAAGTTGGGAACGGAGCCCAGGCTACAACCAGGTTTTCCTGGTGTTGGGTTTGGTGACTTTCCCCTGGCCAGCCCTCGTCTGGTTCCCAGGGCAGCCCCGGCCACAAAGGCTGGCTGGGCCAGGCTGCGCAGCCTTGCTCAATGCCCAGCCCAGGGCGCTCGCAGGCGGGGGCACGGGGGGTGGAAGCCGAGGAACTGGTCTTCCAGCTCTGCGGCCCCACACCCAGCCCTCAGCTGGGCCCGTTCTGAGACGAGTCTCAGCACGTGGGCTGTGAGGCGGGTGCCAGCTCTGGGGAGGGGTGGGTATGGGGGTGCTGTGGCAGCCCTGACCTGGCTTGGGCATCGGGTCTGGCCCTGGCTGCCAGGATCCTCTCTCCCTCAAGGCAGCCTTGTCCCCTCCGGGTACTTGACATAGGCCGAATGGGCCAGGGCGAAGGGCTCTGCGACCTTGACCTCAGGTTTCCCATCTGGAAAGGCCAACACTTAGTGCAGTGGGAGATGCTACTGCGGAGGGGCTTTCGAGCCCGGTGTGGATGCCGCCCTGCACCCCAGCCCTGCCCTGGAGTCCCCCACACGGTGAGGCCCGTGTCCGAGTGGCCGGGTGGGGACAGCTCGGGTGGGTTGTGTGTGTGGAAGGTGGGGGAGGGTGGTACCCTGAAAGATGCTCCTCCCGGTGGAAGTGCTGATGGGGGCTGGGGCCCTGGGGCCCTCATGGCTGCTCAGGGTGAAGGCAGGATAAGTCCCCTGTCACCCAGCTGCCATGCCCCGGGCCCCTGCCGCCCTGGGCCAGGCCCATCACGCCCTCTGCAAGTCCCAGCTTGACTGGGTTCTGGTAGAGAGACACCGAGCTGATAAATCACTGTGCCTGTCAGGCCGGAAATGCTGAGGCAGCTCTGAGGCACTGGTGGGGCCCCCACCTCCTGGGAGTGTCTTCAGTGGGAGAGGTTTCAGGGTCTTGAGGCCAAAGCTGGGAGATCGGTGCCTCTCGGCATCGTAAGCACGTCTCCCTGGCAGCTCCCAAGTGAGGAAAGAAGCCTCCGGAGAGGAAGGGATTTATCTGCCACCACTCGGATAGCCTGGGGCAGGAGGGAGCCCCGAGACTTCCTAGGCCCTGGCCCGTAGTCCTGCCCCTCCCTCTACCCCGCGTGGCTGTCTGCGGCCACCGTGTCACCCCTGTGCCGCTGTGGCCCCCCTGACAAGGAGTTGGGGCTGCTGCTCCCACCGGCTAGCCTAGCCTGTCAGAGCACTAAGGGAGTTTCGGGCACTCTGGCCAAGCCCCTTCTGTTGTCAGAGAGGCAGAGAGCTGCGCAGGTCCCCCAGCAAGGGAGCAGAACTAGACGTGCCCCGGGGCAGCCACCCTGCTCAGGCTCTTTGCCCCGCCAGCCCTGGCTCCGGTCCTTTCCCTGAGACCCTGGATCCAGGATGCTTTGGGTTTGACCTGCCTGGCCCCTCGGGTCTGTGCTTAGGCCATGTTAGCCAGGGCTAAGGGAGGGGGGACAAATGATGCCCTAGACGAGGAAAACAGTCACAAACCCCACTGCCTTAGGGTGCCAGGGTGTTCGGTGAGCCACAGGAGTGGGGCTGCGTGTTCTGCAACATTCTCTTCCCTGCCCCGCCCCCCCCAGCTGTCACCCACTCCATCCCCCCACCTCGGGCAGGCAGGTGCCCTGGAGAGACTGCAGTGAGGCTCTGCAGCCCCTGCTCCCCTACCTCGTGGGCTGAGAGACCCCGCTCCTCCTGCCAGGTCAGTGCCTCAGGCCTAAGATACCGTGGAGATCCTGCAGCCCCGGGCAGGCAGGGCAGGCTGGATGGAGGCTCAGCTTTGTCCCCTGCTGCTTGTTGCTAGCAGTCGGAGGGCCCATGCCTCTGGAAGGTCAGGGTTTCCTCGGCTCCCCGGTGAGGCTCTTTTGCAGAACAGGCAGGTGCTGTGGTGTATTGTTTGCAGAGAGTGGATGCATCAGAAATGCAGAGAATGTTCCAGAGCCATCCTGGATCCCTTTGCCACTAGGGCTTGTTTATGGGGCTCTGTTGCTATTTGGTACCTCTTCCTTGAACACGACCTGAGTGAGGGTCTTGGGACCTTTGTAGGGGTTTGCCTGCCCCAGTGCCCAGGTCCGGGGCAACTCCGGGCTAGACGTTTTCCTGTCCAGATGAGTGTTCTCCAAGTATAGTCTGCATCCCACCTACAGGAGCGGGGGCTTTGTTCAACATCAGAGCCCTGGGCCTTTGCCCCAGACCCACTCAATCAGCCTCAGGGATGGAGCTCAGAAGACTTCATATCTGATTGTCTCCTGGAGATTACAGGGACCCTGAGAAAGAGAGCCCCTGGCCTGGACAAAGGCAATGGTTTGAATGTCCCCTTTGGTCAGTTTGGCATCTTGATGCATAGGTGGGGGGTAAAGGCTGGGTTCTGTAGCTCTGAGCCCTCAGGCCCCAAGAGTTATGAACTCTAGGGGGGTGTGTGTGTGTTGGGGCAGGGAATCAACCTAGTTCCCTTAGTTCCATAGATCTGACCAAGAAACTGAGGGGGTAAAAATTTCTAAAGAAAATATGAATCTCTTCACCCTCCTGAGAATGTCTGCCACCTCGTGGGATCTCAGTGGGTGGGAATGATAGGTGTTTGTCCTGGCATGTCTGTGGGGCCCACCTGCCTTTTGACCCCACAGCTGGGCTCCTGGAGCAAGTTGAGGGCCCCTCCGGTCAATAGCCCTAGAGCCAGCACCAAGGCTGGCTGCTTAGGAAAAGCTGTGGCCAGCCCCTTTATCTTTGGCTTTCCTCGAGACTAGGAGGGCTGTGGATTCAGTAACTTGTCTCCTACCACAGCAGCCCAGGCTTTGTCGTCCCACTGGGACAAATAACGATCACCAGATACCTAAACTTTCTTCCCTGCTGGATGTGTAAGCCTGCCACACTCCTGAGGTTCCCACTGTTGCCGAGATTAGTGACTTGGGGCTAAGCATTGTCTTATTCTCTCCAGGTCTGCCTGGGGGGTTTCAAGGCCCAGCCCCAGTGTCCCCTGGAGAGTCACCCTCTGTGCCCCAGCCACCCTTTTGGAAGTCTGAAGTGGGGTTCCTGGCTGTGTGCCCTGGGAGCTTGCCAGGACCAGACCAGACCACGTCTTTTCCCTCCAAAGCCCCTAGATGGTGATCCCCTGAGTTTTGATGTCAAGGACCCTGTTTGTTGTCAGTCTGTGACCTCCTTACACGATATTGTACTTTTAGCAGTGTGTTGGTTGAGAGAATAACACAGTCCTGTGAACTCAGTAATGCTTTCTAAAGGATCCGTGCTTTATCCATCACTTAAGTCAGGCAGCAGGTGACGCATGGTTAGTGACTCAGGGTGTAGGTTAGAAACCACAGGTCTTTGGACCTGTTGGCTGCAGCTGATGGGGTGGCGGGAGTCCAGGAAGCAGGTGGATAGGCAGCCTCTTCCATTAGTCCGGAGTTAGAAGCCCCTGGGTCCGCCATCCTCAATCAAAGCTCTCTGAAATGTCCCCTCGCTATCCTGACTTGTGACCCTACCATGGAGCTCTTGTCCCTGAGGTGCCTTGGAGGGATGCTGCCACACGGCCTCAGGCCTCTCGGCCAGCCAGCACGAGGCGGCTGCTCGGATGGACGTTGCCCAGGAGAGTGGCCCTGTCTATGGCCAGTGCAGGGTGGGAGCTTGCCAGGCTTGGCTCGAGGCTCTGCCTCCTTGAGGCTCCTCTGCAGGCCCTCTGCCCACAGGCTCCCGATCTGTTCTTGGGATTGGCCGGCAGCAGCCCGATGCAGACTCCCAGCCCTCGGCAGCTGTGAGGTGGGGGCTGGCACCTTGGTCCCCTCAGCTGCTGGGGTAGGGGTCAGGAATTCTTACTCTGTGACACTCTCATCCCGGGGCTCCGGGGCCAGCGGCTGCGTCGACGAGATTGGCATCTTCACGCATGTGCTGCAGAAGCACAGACAGTCACCTTAAACCAGATGGGTCAGCCAGGGGGTCTTTCGGGGCTGGGGGTGGGGAGCTGGGTAGGTGAAGGGAGCATGTGCACCCACACCCCGTGGCCTTGGGCAAGTCCCTCAACTTGTCTGTTTCAGTTCCTTATCTGCCAGATGCTAATCTCAGGCCTGCCTGCCTCAAATAGAAGGGTAAAGGTGGAAGGGATAGAAAGTGTTTCCAGCGCTGGAGAATGCCTCAGTTTCTCATAGCCTCTTCCCTGCTCTGCTGGAGCCCTGGCCCCAGGTCCCCTCACTCAGTCCTTGCCACGCAGCTCGAGTGTGGCCAGCAGCCCAGGGTGGCCGAGATGGAGATGGGCTAAGCTCCTCTCGTACGCCCTGTCCCCCAGCCTCCATGTGTCTGCCCCACGACCCCCGCCCTCCACTGGAGCCAAACCTGGCTTTGGCCCTTTAGGCCGGTGGGCTTCTAAAGGCTCCGCAGCAGACTGGCCCTTACTTTGAGCAAACCGAATGTGCAAATGTTTAGATCTTACTACAAGGGTTTTGGGGTGTTAGATGAAAAGCTGAGCTTCCTGGGACTCTGCAGAGGTTAAAGAGCCCCATTCAAGGTGTGAAATGGCCTTCCTTTACCTTCCCAGGCTGCTTGAAGTGGGTTCCACGCTGGGCCAACCTGTCCCCGAGCAGCCCTGAGCTGTGGCCACGCGGTGGTCTCCGAGGGACCTAGGGCAGAGGCACAGCTGCGGAGAGCCCCGCAGGAGGCCATGGGGGCAGCTGACCACAGGCTCTTAGCACAGCTGCCTAAGTGAAACCGGAAGTCTCACCCCACAATGCCAGAGTCATCTGGCACTAGTGATCCAAGTTCAGACTCAGCAGTTTCTGCTGATTTCCTCTCCAGGGAGTTGAGGCCCTCACTAAGGTTCAGGCCGGAGGGGATCTGGAGGTCACTGCAGCCCTTCCCCAGCTGGAGACCCAGCCCTGAGAGGGGAGGGGCTGCCCCGAGGCCAGGGAGCTGGTTTCAGCAGAGAAAGCGTTTGCTTAAGAGCTTGTTGTGTAAACAAGATCGCAGAGGGATAAGCTGAGCAGAGGTGAGGGAACAAATTGTTTTTAGGGACTGGGCAGATTCACAGTCTTATCTGGTGATGAAAGAGTCCCCCTTCTTGGGAAACTGCTAACCTGTTGGGGCTTCTCGGGGTAGGTGAGAGGCTGAGCCTCCTCGGTGTCTGCCTCCACTCACCTGTGAAACAGGGCCTGGGCCCCAGACTCTGGCTGCTTCTGGAAGATTGGGCTCTCAGGACGGTGCCTCAGAGGCTGCTCTGGCTGGAGCCCTGACCTGCTCCGTGTTGAGCATCCTCTCCAAGGGACCAAGGAACGGAGGCAGTGCATTGGGGGAGGTGCTCTGCTCATCTCCTAGGGCCTCCTTGGGAACGGTGAGGGTGGGCAGAAGCATTGGGTGAGGGGAAGTGGGGTCTCAGGGAGTGTGGGTGGGTGGGGGTCCCCTGAATGCTTGTGTCTCCCCCCCCAGCCCCCTGCCAAGCTGCCCTGTGGGCCTGGGATGGCAGCGTGTTGGGGTGGGGGTCCCCACTCTGTGCCTGCCTGGTGAGTAGTATTCTTTGCTCCTGAAGGGTACAGAGACTTAGGGGAGGTGAGGGGCAGCTTCGAAGCTCTGTGGAGACAGGACAGGTGTTGGAAGCACCACCTGGGGACAGTGTAGGCAGGATGTGGCCTGAGGCGCAGGTGGAGGGCAGGGACTAAGCCAGTTCATGTACATGGGCCACGAGAGCCCAGACGGGCCCTTCTGGGGCCAGAACCTTTTTCTTGGGGGTAGGGGGAGAGGTAGAGTTTGGGTTTTGTACTTTCAGAGGAAGCTCAGTGGTATTTCTAGCCTGGTGGTTTCTATATGTGTCAGAAGCTTCCCTCTGACCTGAACCCCTGGATGCGGAGCCTCCACCTGGTCCAGCTCTGCCACAGGCAGCCTCAGGAGCCCAGAGGTCTTGTCTGTCCCCTCCCTGCTCTGCTCCACTCAAGAGTGAAACTCCGTGGCCTGTGGCCAGGACCCAGCGAGGCCTCTTGGGCTGAGGAGGCCTCACACCCTGGAGCCCAGCCTTGGGTCTCCTTTGACCTGGCTCCGTCCTGCCTCTCCTTGAAACTCCAGCACCTCCATCCCACCTCTTCCCAGCAGGCACCAGAACCCTCTTACCCATGCTGAGCAGCTCTCACTCCCCGAGTTACCGCAGTGGCTGCTGCGGGAGTGCCCAGGGCCTGGCACGTAGATATTAACTACTGTCCCCATTTTACAGATGGAGAGACTGAGGCCCTAAGAGGTTAAGTGATGTCCCCAGGGCCACTCAGCTAGTAAGTGGCCCAGGTCAGGGGGTCTCTAACCCCGTGTGCTCTGAACCTCTTTGTTCACGTTTTGTTCGGGCCTCTGACATCGGGGCCCTCTAGAGGTGGGCGTGTCACGAACTCACTTGCTGCTGAACAGAACACTCATCGCTACCCTTTCTGCCACTTGGCTCTTGGGTCTTCCCTCCTCCAACTGACGTTCTGGAACTAGCGTTGGGGAGCCCTCCACACCCCCACATCACCCTGCTGCAGGCTTCTGTGCAGGCTGCTCGGCTGTGTGTGCCGTCACTTGCCTCCTCCCGGGCCCGCTCACTAGTTCGGCAGGTGCAGCTCCTGCCTCTGGCCCCAGCGGCCTCTCGAGCTGCGCCGCGCAGGCAGGGTTCTGGGACAGCCGTTTGCACACAGGTCCCCACCAGGCCCCTAGCCCGTTTGTCGGTGCCTCCCGAGTGCAGGGCCTCTTCGAGATCAGTCTCATTTGTCCCCGGCCTAATGGGCACTCTGTCCTTCCTTCCCCAAGGGGGCCTGGACCCAGTCCTTCCTGTGGATGAGAAAACAGGCCAGGTATGGGAAGGAACACGGTGGTCAGGCCTGGGCTGTCCTGTGTGGGCATGTCCCGCACCCATCCCTGACCTCTCCCTCTGTGAGGCCCTCGATGTCCGTACCCTGGTGCCCAGCATGCCTGGAGAGCACCTCTTGGGAGTCAGGTCACTGGGGGATTGTTCCTGGGGCTCTAGAAAACCCCAGTCTTGGATGCTGAAGCTCCCTGGCCAATGGCCCCAGGACCTGATTTTCAGTGTAGGGTGAGCTGACAGGGTCCCATTGGGGCCACAGTCTCTCTGTTCCCAGTAATGGCATCTCCTGCTGCTCTTCTAAGAGGTCTGGGGCTCCCTTACCAGACTGCGTTTCTTGGGGCAAGAGCCCTGCCCTCTCTGGTGTGTTTTTGCACCCCCACCACCTGGTGTAGGGCTGTGTCGTCCTAGCATTCGGGGGCGTGTGGGGGACCAGAGGGCTGCCCTGAGCTGAGGGTTCCGGAGCCAGCCACAAAGTTTTATTCCCTGTGCTGTGTATGTGTGGTGGGGAGCTCACTCAGCCGTCTAGGACAGGGACCCCAGAGTAGCAGGGCCTTGACCAAGCCTCCACTCATACCCTTTTCTGATCCTTTTCCAGCAAATTGTGGCCACCAATGTGCCCCCTGAAGATCAGGATGCCTCTGGGGATGACTCTGACAACTTCTCTGGCTCCGGTGCAGGTGAGCTGACATGAGGGCCTCCCCCAAGATGGCGGTCAGGCAGCCCCCAGGGCTGGGTCTGGAGGGTGATGCTAGGAAAGAGAATGGGTCCATGCTGCAAGAAGACCTGTATGGGTTGAGGGAGTGAATGTTGGGGTTCCAGGAGGACCCAGGGGCTGTCCGCTGCAGAAAGACTTGGGCTCGTATTCTCCTAACTCCCTGGGCAAACTTTGGAAAGGTGGACTTCTCCGGGCCTCTATTTCTTCATCTGTAAAATGGGAATATATCTTGACGTCATAAGATTGTTGGGAGCTGTAAGGTAACACAGAGCCTGGTGGGGTGTAGCTCTTCCATAAATATTCCCTTATCTTCTCCTGTTTCCCCCTTCCCTGGGGGAGTGAAGTCCTTGAGTGGGAGGTGATCAGGGAAGCCTCCCAGAGGAGGTGCTCTTGAGCAGGATTTTGGAAGAGGGTCAAGACCATCTGTGGGGAAAGTGGCCGAGATAGGGGCGTGGGAGCTGGAAGGTAGGACACAGGCCTCTGTCCTTGGGGGCGCTGGGCCTTTCTGGGGGGAGGGCAGGTGAACAGGGAGGGGACCGGAGAGGTGTGTGTACCAGGGACGAGGCATTCGGGCTCCTGAGACTGCCCCCACCCAGGGAGCGGGCTTCAGCAGCTACTGGGGATGTTCCTTCCCAGACGGCCTTGCTGTGTCATGGCTCCCGAGACCGCACTCTCCCCAGGCACGTGCAGCAGCGAAGGGCAGCTTTCCTCGTCGGTCTTCCAAAGCGGAGTTTCGCCTCCTCTAGTTGTCCCCTGGGGAAACAGCTTTGCACAAAAGGGTTTGCGGTGCTGGCCTGGGAGCAGAGTGCAGGTCCTCGTCCAGGCCTTCCTCACCGCATGAGCTTGGCCGGTCTAGATGTTCTAGGCCTTCCCCGCTCCAACAAGCTCTGCTTCTGGGCCTCCAGGTGCTCTGCAAGATATCACCTTGTCACAGCAGACCCCGTCCACCTGGAAGGACGTGGCGCTTCTGACGGCCGTGCCCACAGCTCCAGAGCCCACCGGCAGAGGCCACACCACCACCTCCACCTTTGACCTGCCCACGGGAGAGGCGCCTGGGGAGGGAGAGGCGGTGCTCGTGGCCGAGGTGGAGCCTGGCTTCACCGACCAGGAGAAGGAGGCCACCCGCCCACCCAGTGAGACCACGCCGCACCCAGCCACTCACCGGCCATCGACAGCAAGAGCCACCACGGCCCAGGGCCCGGCCACCTCCCATCCCCACAGGGACATGCAGCCTGAGCACCAGGAGCCCTCGGCTTCGGCGGGACCCAGCCAGCTGGACCCTCACACTCCCAGTGTGGAGGACAGAGGTCCTTCTGCCACCGAGAGGGCCACGGAGGATGGAGTCTCCACTCAGCTCCCAGTAGGGGAGGGCTCTGGGGAGCAGGTGAGGGCCCCCCGCTGCCGTCGTCTGTGTTTCTTTCCACTCGGGGTGGCCGCCGCTGCCTGGGAAAGCACAGTGCGTGGCGCTGAGGGGCACTGGCTCGGTCATCGGGCACACCCAAGCCTGTGTCCTGTAAGCATGCCGCATCCCCCACCGTGAACACAGGGCCACGAGGTCCCACCTTCCCCCTGCCTCCAGGGCCGAGCCCAGAGCAGGGCAGACTAAGTAGGAGACCAGAGCAAAAGAGTCCTTCAAGGTGCCTGGGTGGCTCAGTTGGTTGAGTGTCTGCGTTCTGCTCATCTTCTGCTCAGGTCACGATCCCAGGGTCCTGGGATTGAGTCCCTCATCGGGCTCCTTGCTCAGCAGGGAGTCTGCTTCTCCCTCTGCCTGCCGCTCCCCCTGCTTGTGCTCTCCCTCTGTCGAATAAATAAAATCTTGGAAAAAAAAAAAAAAGTCCTTCAAGGTCGCCTGCAAGAGGGCTTCCCAAACTTAAGCAAGCAAGTATAAAAGTTCTACCTGGTCTAACTTTCTATCTTATAGTCATGGTAATTTTACACTTTACATTAAAATGAATGTATTTCTTTTCTTTTAAAGGTTTTTATTTATTTGTCAGAGAGAGAGTTTGCGTATGCACATACAAGTGGGGGAGCAGGGGCAGAGAGAGGGAGAAGCAGACTCCCCGCGGAGCAGGGAGCCCCATGCGGGGCTCCATCCCAGGACCCTGAGATCATGACCTGAGCCGAAGGCAGACGCTTAACGACTGAGCCACCCAGGTGTCCCCCTATCTGTCTTCATATAAATACATGTGTCTTGTATCACTTGATGTGATATCTCTGCCACAGTCCAGGGTCTGGTGTGACAGGATGAGAGGTGCCTGGCTTTGGGGGTCCAGGAGGTCTGCGTTAGGTGTGTCTGAGCTGGTGGCGGTGGTGACCAGGGAGGCCCGAGCTGCTTCTGGGTTTGGAAATAAAACTGGATGCTGCTGCCCACCCCAGCCTGAGACCGTCCCTGCCCCCCCGTAGGACTTCACCTTCGACCTGTCTGGGGAGAACATGGCCGGGACGGCGGTGGAGCCTGACCAGCGGAATCAGCCCCCAGTGGACCACGAGGCCTCACAGGGCCTCCTGGACAGGAAGGAAGTGCTGGGAGGTGAGTTTCTCTCGAGTGGGCAGGAGGGGGGCTGTATTTGTCCCTGGAGCGGGGCTGACCACGGCTGCCTTGGGGGCCCCGCCTGGTGTGGGGGGAGACTGCTGCTTAACCCCGGCCTCCCTGCCCCCCACAGGGGTCATCGCTGGAGGCCTCATGGGGCTCATCTTCGCCGTGTGCCTGGTGGGTTTCATGCTGTACCGGATGAAGAAGAAGGACGAGGGCAGCTACTCCTTGGAGGAGCCAAAACAAGCCAATGGTGGAGCCTACCAGAAGCCCAGCAAGCAGGAGGAGTTCTACGCTTGACGGGGCCCGCGCCCCTCCTCCCCCTGCCACTCGCTAGGCCCCCGCTTGTCTCTTCCATGAAGAACTGCAGGCCCTGCCGCCATGGCAGCCCCCCAGCGCCCTGCCCGCGGACCCCCGGGGTGCGCTGGGGGCTCTCGACGCTGCTTCTCTGACTTCTGCCTGGACACTTGGGCGCAGGGGCTTTCTCGCGCGTGACCCTTCCACCACAGCCAGCGCCTGGCATCTCCTGACTCCCGTTTCCCCAACCTGGAGCAGCCCCGCCCCAGGCCCAACTCTGGAGGGGAAGGGGACCCTGCCGCTTTGGCCCTGGATGGGCCCGCTGGCTGGGGGCTGGCACGTCTGTCGCACTTGCTGGCGGAGACCCCCGATCTGGGGGCGTTTCCATCCCCGAGGGGCGGGGAGAGGAGTTGAGAGCTCCATCGGATTCACATTGTTTTGCGGGGGTGGGGTGGGGGGGGTCTCCTTTAGATACAACTTGTTTTTGCACATGTTTCCTCTACTTTCTCTGTTCGTAGCCCAGTAGACTTTGTTACTCCTGAGGTAAGTAAGTTGATTCGGTTACCCCCGTCTTGCTTCCCCTAATCTACAGCGAGGAGACAGCATCAGGGTTCAGACTTGTTTTTTTGTTTTTGTTTTTTTTTCGTTTTTAAACTAGGAGAACCAAATCTGGAAGCCAACATACAGGCCTAGTATGTGTGTTGTCTCTGTGTTTGTCACTCACATGTGCAACAGGGTATGGAATGTCTGCCGGGTGGCCCGGGGGCTGGGCTGCCCATGGGCAGTCGCCGCTGGAGCAGCGGTGCCCGTGGCCGTGGCTGTGGCCGTGGGCCGCCGCCGTGGCCAGGCTGCTGTAAAGCAGAGGAGCTATGGGAGAATGGAATCCTGGCACCTCTGGCCAGGGACCAAGGAGAGAGGACTGTGGGGCGGGAGATGGGCAGTGGGCCCAGAGAGAGTCTCCCGTAGACTGAGCCCTGCCTTGGGTGCCCCAGAAAATGCCTCTGGGGGTCATTTTCTTCCAGAAGGTGACGTGAGGGGCTTTGGCACACACCCGGCGTGGAGCTGTTCCACGCAGGACCAGGTTCACCTTCGATTCGCTCCGGTGGCCCTGCCCTGGGCTGGAATCAGGAATGTTCCAAAGAGGGATAGTCTTTTGCTTTTGGCAAAACTCTACTTAATCCAATGGGTTTTTCCCTGTACAGTAGATTTTCCAAATGTAATAAACTTTAATATAAAGTAGTCACGCAAACTCTCCTGCCCTTTGCTTCTTCTGTCTGTGCTGGTCGTGTGGACGTGACCAGCCCTTTCTCTAAACACAGATGAAGTTGGGAAACTTGGCCAAAAACTCTGTGCCTTTATCTTTCCCAAGAGGAGGGATTCTGGGGTCAGAGTCCCTCTGGTTGGTTTGCTTTTCGTTTTTTTTTGTCTTTGCTAAAATTCTTCCGAAGGTCAGCAGGTTCAGCCAAGGTTATAGAAGGCCTGATAGAAATTGCTGTGTTGCCAAGCTCGAAGCACTGTCTCCTCATTGGCTGGAGAGGCCGTGGCGGCTGCAGCCCAGCCTCGGCGGACCCCACTGGTCCCCCAGCGGCCCGGAGCCAAGGCCTGCCTCTCAGACACCTTGGATGGACCTCCCCTCACACCTTTGCTAGGACCCGAGGCCCCCAGCCCAGCCCTCCTGGGAGCCCCTGTGCTTGCCTATTTAATTTGACCTTTCCAGCCGCTCTGTTGGCTGTTCCAGGAGGGGGGCCGTCGTGACGCAGAGCGATGCACCGCCAAGCGAAGGGAAGCTGTGCTCTGTGTTCCATACTGGGACTTTCTGCCCGGAGCGTGTGACTGGATGTGACTGCGGGGGGAGGGTGTGGGGAGAAGGGTGGGGAAGGGGTCCGTGACTGCTCATCTCTGCTCATCCCTGGGATGGCGCCGAGCCTGTGGCTGGGCCCATTTGTGTAATTGTAATAAACGGCACTTGTCATTTTGGGCTGTGGTGGTGCTTGGGTCTCTTCTTGGCCTGGCCGTGCCCTCCCCTGTCCTCTTCTTGGAGGGAGCCTGGCTCTGGGCTGTGCTATTGGTTGGTGAAGAGCAGCAGGATTAGGGCTGGGCCCTGTGCTGTAAGGGTGGGCTGTGTCCCCCTCTGCCCTGGGTCTGGCCTTTGTCATCTCACCTCCTCCCAGGGCTCTCGGTCTGTCTCCTGCCCAGCCCATCCTTCTTGCTCTCCTTCTAGATCATTCCCTACCGTGTGAGGGCTCCCTACCAACTCAAAGTTTGCTAGCTACTCTGTGCGCTCATCATCCTGCAACTCCTGAAAGTCCACCAGCAGCCGGTCTCAAGTGCCAAAAGCCTAAAAATGTCTACATATTAAGGAAAAACGACATTGAAAATTTTGGAGGTTGAAAACGTGTAATGCACTGTAGGAGGCCTAGTGTTCTAAGGGCGTCTGGCTGCCCTCCCCTTACTCAGAGTCCCGTCCAGGCTGCTGACGCCCACCCGGCCCCTCAGCCGCCCCTCCGTGGCAGGTCTCCCTGCCTGGGGCCCTTGGCAGCTGCCCCTCCGGCCCTGGGTTTGGAGGCTGAGACAAAGTCCTTAGCTCGCTCATTTTTCAACATCAAAACCCCCTAATGCCTGTTTTCTGCCAGCCTTGGTCTGGACAGTGAAGGTTTGGTTGTAGAATAGGCAACTTCCTACTCTGACTGAGCTCACTATGGGCCAGATGCTGCTGGACACCACCCCTGGATTATCTCCTCCGCTACCCACGTCTCCTAACCTGTCTCTGAGACCATGCTACTGTTGTCATGCCCACTTCGCAGACAAAAACTGGCCCAGGAAGGAAGCAGCTTCTCACAATTGCATGCCCGTGAGCAGGGGAGCTGGGCTTCGGAAGCAGGCAGCCTGGCCCCTGAGCCCGCAGCCGGCTGTGCACCCACTGAGGCGACACTAGGACCCAGGAGGGCTGATGGCCCTTCCACGTGGGACCTGCAAAGTTCCAGGACCCAGTGTCCCGGGCCGCCCCCTCCTGTCCTCTCCAAAGGGCAAAGCTGTGCCACTGCCCAGAGCTTCTCTTGCTCTCCCCGCTCTGAGCCCCTGCCGGGGTCACCCCGACCCGAGGGCACCACCAGTACGGGATGGTACAGGGTGGTGCCATAAAGCCGGCTTTACAGGGAGCCTAAGAGGGAGAAAGCTGCGATGTGAAGGGGTTACACAGCGTCTCCAAGTTCCTCGGGCACCCCAGCCTCAAGGAATTTCTCTACCTCTTCCTTCTCAGGCCTCAGCTTGCTGCCCTACTCCCCACGACCTTGACCTGCTTCTCCCCTCTTCTGCTTTCCCAAGACTCTCCCTCCCCACTCCTGGGGATGGAGCAATTGAGCGCTATTTCCTTTTCTCCTCACCTTCCCATCGCGCTCCTATGCGCCTGGCCATGTGTCGCTTGGCCATGTGTCCTTGCATTGTGTGGGGATGGGGCACTCCGGGAATTTTCTACCAAGAGTGCTTTCGAGCTATTTTCTAAACTAATGAGCCATCTTATCTTACATTGATGGTGTTGCCTTCTTCCTTTAAGCCGGTTTCTGCTTTAAATGACACTTTCTAGGGGCGCCTGGGTGGCTCAGATGGTTAAGCGTCTGCCTTCGGCTCAGGTCATGATCCCGGGGTCCTGGGATTGAGCCCCGCATCGGGCTCCCTGCTCGGCAGGAAGCCTCCTTCTCCCTCTCCCACTCCCCCTCCTTGTGTTCCCTCTCTCGCTGTGTCCCTCTCTGTCAAATAAATAAATAAAATCTTTAAAAAAAAAATAAATGGCACTTTCTGCCTTGTTTGCTCTCAGGTTTTTCTCCTGCTCACAGTCTCACCCTGTGCTTGCACTTCCAGAACAAAGATGCGCAGTGTTGCTCTCAGGGGTGTCGCGGTCCAGGGGCTTGGTGTGGGCTGCTGGGGGGAGGTGGGCACCCAACCCAGCGTGGCGCCAGGGTCAGGGGAGGTGCCTGGAGGTGGCACTGGAACTGGGTCTTGAAGGACAGAGGCCTTTCAAACGGGGCCGGGGAGGGTCAGGGGGAGGCATTCCAGGTGGAAGGCACGGCTTTGCCTAAAAGTAGGGACTCGGGAGACCTCGGGAGACTTGGTGCTGCCGTTGGATGAAATCAGGTGTGGGGAGAGGTGACGATGGGATGTGGCGAAAGTCACGTGCAACTTCTCTGAGGGTCTCTGAGGAGCAGCTCCAGGAATTGCAGAGGGATTTGGGGCCAAGGCTGGGGACAGTAGAGAGATGGGGAGGACGGGCTGGCTTTGAGAGCTGGTTCGGAGGGAGAACTGGCAGAACCTGTAGAGGCCTGTCCCCACTTCGCTGAGCGTCACCTTGCCCTCCCCCAGGTGTGCTTCTCCAGTGGAGTCTGAGGTGGTCCTCTGGGCCGGCCCGTCACAGGGTGGGGGCAGGGTAACGGGCGGCAGAAGGGACAGGCTAGGCATTGTTGGTAGGTGGGCCCCAAGCAGCATCTGGGGAAATGGGTCCGCAGGGGGCCCCCGTGCAGAGAGGAGTGCGGGGCCGTGCTCCCACCTCCAAGGCACCGTGTCCTCCTCTCTCCCCATCAACCCTACCCCGTCCTGCCCCTCTCCATCCTGGAGAGCAAGGCAGAGGAGCAAGGAGGACGGGCCGCCTTGGAAGAGTGGGGCGCTGGTTCCTGGAGTTACGGGGGCAGGAGCTGGAGGAGAGGGTCCTGAGCCAAGGGACCCTCGAGGGGCTTGGGATCCTGCCAGCCCTGCCTGGCCGTGGGCACCACCCTTACTTGGCCTCCTGGCCTCCTCCCACTCCCCAACACCATTGCACCCTGTCACCCAGGGCCATCCTTGAGCCTTGCCAGCTCTACACCCACTCCGAATGTGGGTGTGAGGGCAAACGCACCCCCAAGTGGGTCCTCGGCCGTGCTTCACGTCCAGCCTGGGCTACAGCTCTAGGAAGAGTCCTGTGTCCTCCGTGCCCCTTAGCTTCGGGCACCGCTCACCATGTCACCGAGGGATTTGCTTCCCCCGTGGCGTCCCGCTCCCCTGGGTGCCTCCTGAGGGCAGGCGCTTTCTTATGATCCAGCATGATGCATGCGCTCACTGCAAAGAGGGAGTCTTTGCCTTTGGGGCGCTCATTGTAGCCACCTGGTGCTGCTGTCTTGCTCTGAAAGTCAAGTCGTCTTTAGGAGCTTATTCACAGTGCAAGACACCACCACACCCACCACAAAGGCTGACATTAGAGATGGACGATAGTGGGGGGGGGCGTGGGGAGCCATGTGGTTGGAGAGTGAGCCGATGGGTCTGAGCCCTTTGGAGCAGGGTCTATTGAAGAGAAACATATGCCTTGCATATAATCCAGCACGTGTGTGTGTGCTGGAAGCTTCATTCACCATAGCCCAAGCGTGGAAACAACCCCCAAACAGGACAACGGATGAATAAACTGATAGCATTCATCCCGTGGAATGCTACTCAGCCGTCAAAAAGGACAAACCGGCTTCACACACATCACAGGCAACGTATAAAGCTCAAGAAACCAGACGCCAAAGAGCCCCTACTGCATGATTCCACTTACACAGAGCTCCGGAACAGGCAAAGCTAATCGATGTTAATAGAAGCCAGTGGTGCCTCTGCTGGGGGTGTGGGGTCTGCAAGGCAGGGACATGAAAGGAACCTTCTCTGGCTTGATGTAGCTGGTGATTACAAGGGTGTCTGTGTATGTAAAGAAATCATCAAGCTATACGCTTCAGATGGGTGTACTCCGTGTATGTTATTCTGCAAGAAGAAAGTTAAAGCGGGTGGTGGGGGTTGGGGGGGAGCTTTTAAAAGGGCTTCTGAGATTCTAATTAGTTCCTTTAAACCCCACTGTAGCTTTTTCAGCAAAAAACGAGGGAGGCCCACATGGCCTACGTTTTCTTCAGGATCCCAGAGGATTCTAATTTATGGGCAGAGAGGCCCAGGGCAAAAGCCTTTCCCAGCCGTGAGCTGCACAGAGCAAGTGGGCTGCTTCCTGCGGAGGGTGACGGGCTGGTGGGGTGGCCGGACCGCAGCGGCCCGGAGGGTGGGCACCGTGCCCCGAGGGCCGCCCCGAGGGCCCCCCTCCCCTGGCTGCAGCCGGACCCCGCTCCTCCTCTGGTTCCTGGAACCTGCCCGACCCGGCGGTGTTTCCAGCACTTAGGGCTGGGAGCTAAGCCGCTCCTCCGCTCCAGGAAAATATTTGCTCAGGGCCTTGGCGCCCGCCGCCGAGGAAATAGAAGCCAGCGTGGAGCGAGCGGGCGGCGCGGCTGCGGGTTGCTCCGACCGCCCCCCAGCCTGCGGCAGCGGCCCGAGGCCCCGGGACCCCAGCCCGCAACCAGGCCCGCCGCGGGGATGCGCCCGCGCGCCAGCTGTGTTGTGTGTTCGTTCCCCTCGGGGGCTCATCCGCCAGTTGGGCCGGCAGCCGTTCCTGGAGCGTCCTGTGTGCCAGGCACAGTGCTGGGCCCTGGATGCCGGGCACGCGCGCCCTGGCCCTACCTTCCAGGCCCTTGTGAGGTAGTGCGGGGGTGGGGGGGGGTGCTGGCCGGCAGAGAGGCCCTCCGCGCATAACAGGAGCACCGGCTTGGCCGAGGTGAGGCCGGGGTGCTGGGGAGCCAGCCAGGCGGGGCGGGACTGCCGGCGGGGCGGAGGGTGGGCAGGCTCCTGGCGCCAGGCTGGAGGAGCAGGAAGGCGGAAGGAAGAGGCAGGCGGAGGAGGGGCCGAGTATTCCAGGTAGATGGAACAGCACTGCCAAAGGCCCGGAGGTAAGAGAGTGAGCAAGGGGCTCTGGCGTGGGGAAGGCGGGTGGGGTTGGCTGTGGCGGGGACCCAGGAGTCAGGAGACTGGAGGGGAAGCTGCCGCCGGCGCCAAAGGACCTCCCAGGGCGAGCTCAGGAGCGTGGACTTTATCCCCAGGGCAGCGAAAGTTTTTGTTTGTTTTGCAACATTTAAACACATTGATTTTGATTCTTTTTGATACAGAAAAGTACAAAGAAGAAAACCAAATTGGCCTCACATCCCACCACCCAGATATTTCCCGATGACATTTTAAAAATTAAAATCCTCTGTGTCCGTGATTAGAAATCCAAGCAGAACAGCAAAGTCCACCATGAAAAGAGAAAGCCTCCTCCCCACCCGTCTCCCTCGCCAAAGGCGATTTCATTTAACAGGTTTTTGGTGCGTGCTTCCAGAAATTTTTCCATGCATACACTTGTGAGGATAAGCCTGTGCTTTCAAGAGTTGCAAGCGAGGGAATGGCTCTCACGGGGGGAGATCTGCAGCTCCTTTCCCTGAGCCGGGTCGGTTCTTCTTAATGTCTGCGGAGCATTTGGTCCGGGCAGAGCATTACTGGCTCGCCTCTCCCCTCCTGGGGGGCATCTTGTCTGCAGGCTTTCGCTCTTGCATCCACTGCTGGAAGCCGCCTCTGCAGGCAGCTCGGGATGCAGATGTAGGGCGCTGTTCCGAGTACGCACCACGGGCCCCTTCCTAGCACTGGGTTCTGGGTGGAAGGGGGTGTCCCTCCCGATGACCCTCCAAGGGTTTCACCACTTTGCCACAGCTGTCGCCCGTCCAGGCTGCGTGTGACAGACGCACAGACACCCCCTCACAGGTCACCACGCATACTGGCCGCGAGTTCCATTTTCCTCTTCCACGGGGGTGGGGGAGGCAGACGGTATCACACAGTTGTTTTGGTTTTCATTTATTTAACTGTAAATGAACTTAGGGATCTTTGTATGGGTTTTTGCTATTTGTATTTCTTTTTTCATAGGGCAATTGCTTCTTCATATGTTTTGGTCTGTTTGTCGAACGGGCCTTTTGCGTTTTCCTAATGGATTGGCGCGGG
Source organism: Mirounga leonina (assembly GCF_011800145.1). NCBI lineage: Eukaryota > Metazoa > Chordata > Mammalia > Carnivora > Phocidae > Mirounga > Mirounga leonina. The sequence continues at coordinate 8,341,575 of NW_023270305.1, read as the reverse complement.
CTCCTGGTGTGCCCGTGATTTTGAAGGAACAAAATATCCCTCTGGCTGCAGGGTGAGGGGAATGGGGGGCTGGCCAGCTGGGAGGCCGGTGCAGGGGTCCCTGTGAGAGGTACATGGCCTGGAACGAGCGGTGGTCTTGGGAAAAGGTGTGAAGACATTCAGAAAGGAAGACCAACAGGACGCGCCAGGGGATTGATTTTTTTTTTTTTTTGCGCAACAGTCGGGGCACTTTGGGGTCAGTGAAAAACAAACAAACAAACAACACAACATTGCCAATTGCCTTCCTCAAAAGTTGTGACATAGGATTCATATCGATAAACCACCACGTAGGCCTGAGCCCCCCCAGGACACCTGCCTGCTAGTTTGTGCCTCCCCCCTTCCCTGACTGTGTGGGGCGTGGGAGGGGTGGGGTGACAAGGAGGAGGGAGGGGTCAAAGATGGTTCGCAGGTTCCCACTTCAAATATTATGGTCCCATAAACCACGGAAACGTCTCAGAAATTCCAGTATTTCAGCACAGAGTTACCGACTGACCTTCATCAGTCAGCATGAGGCCGAAGCAATCCAGAGGCCCCTAAGAGGGAAATAGGGGTGCACTGGGCCTCGGCACGCACGTTGGGAGGTGTGGGAGGAGGTAGGAGCTGATGACACAAGCTGAGGAGGGGCAGGGGTGGGGGGTGTCCCCGAGTGAGCGCAGGCCTCTGGGTGCCACTCCCCTCTCCGGGCAGAACAGAGGGCCTGGCATATGGGAGACATGCTGGAAATATCCATTAAGTCAGATTTGTTGATATTCAAGTTTATGTTGAGGTCAAAATGAGTGGAAAAAGGGACAGAAAAGGAAATGTAATTTTCTGTTTTTTTAAAAATTGAGATCTGTTTTACATACAGGAAAACCCAATCTTCTTGTCCTACAATTAATTCTTCTGCAAATGCAAACAGCCATGTAACTGCCCTCACAAGTACAGCATAGAACAGTTTCAGCACCCTGAAAACTCCCCGGCGCCCCTCTGTCGTCAAGACCCTCCCCGCCCAGCCCCTTAGCGACCACTGATCTGTTTTCTGTCCTGGGAATTTTGCCTTTTCCAGATGTCCTATAAATGGAATCATATAGCATGAAGCCTTTTGAGTCTGGTTCCTTTCATTTAGGAGGAGACTGCCTTTGAGCTCCGTCCAAGCTGTTGGTGTATCAGGAGCTTTGTTGCTTTTTATTGCTGAATCGTATTCCACGGTAGCGATGTGGTGACTTTACTCATAATCCCCCAAACTAGAACAACCCAAGTGCTCTTCAGCTGTGAGGATTTCCTTATTTCTAGATTCACACATCAATACTGCCTTGGTCCAACTTCAGATCCTGATTTCAGATCCAGAAGGCATGATCCCTGTAGCCTGAGGGAGAGGTTACCCGTGAGAACCTGCCGAGATTCGCAGGCCCCCAGGGAGGAGAGAGACCCGGGCCAGAGGCTAGGACGGGACCCCTGCTCCAGGGGCTCTTGGGCTGACTGTCCCTCCTCCTTTGAGGCAGCCCATGCAACACCTCTGGTGAATTAAAAAAGACTCCCCATTTGGGGCCTGGCTCAGTTAGCGGATTATACCTTTGTCCAGTAAGAACAAGGACCTTTTCCTCCAGGCCGTGAACCTCGAACCTGGAAAACAGGATATTGGCCCCTGCTGGCTCCTTGACCCAGGCAACGCTTGCGCAACCACAGGGGCAGGCCAGATTGGGGCCTCTCACGCTCACAAGCTGCAAAATGCTAACTCTGCAGACCTGGGAGGCAAGCAAGCATGAGGCCCTGTGTGAGCCTCAGAGGAAGCCTGCGTGGCATCCCTGGGCTGCCTCAGAACCGCCCCCCCGCCCTGCTGTCCACCGGGCGATCTGGACCCCAGAGACCTTGGCAGGGGAGCATCTTCAATCCTGGATCTATAGAGCCCTTCCTGGGCCAGACGCCCTGAGCGGCCAGGACCCACACTGGCTGGCACACCTGCCCCCGCAGCCCCAGGTGTAAGGGCTTCTCAGGATGGGAGCTGTTAGTGCTCCTGTTAACCCCCAAAGTGAAGGTGGTGTGGGGAGGAGCAGATGTGGTCACCCCTTCACAGCTCATGGAGAAGGCAGAATAGCATGGTGGTTGCGACAAAGACTGGAACCAGATGCTTGGGCTCAGAATCCTGGTGGTTCCATCTACCAGTCGTGTGATCTCCCTCACAGGGCGTCCTGAGGACTCAGTAAGGTACTAGGTGGACAGCATTTGGTCTGTTGCTGCCTTGCTGTAACAGACACTGTGGTTAAACCAGGGACAGCACCACAGGCTAGCAAGGCGTCGGGGACCCCAGCGTGCACATCACCAGCTAGTGTTCTCTCCCTCCAAACCCAGTCTCCCCATCTCCTAGGATGTAGCCAGAGGTGAGATCACCCCTCACACCTTCCAGAATCCTGCCAGGGCAGGGTGACCAGACCTGCTGCTAACCAGGCCCAGGGGCTTTGATGATGCAGACCCTGGTGCTCACCCTCCTGGGACGGGGTCCCTGCAGCCTGAGGGTCAGGGGAAGAAGGTCTACACCAGGCCCCAGGGGCCCCCAGTGCAGAAGTAGCTGAGCCTCCCGGGTGGGTCCAGCCTGGCTACTCCTAAGCCACAGCAGAACCTGAGGACGTGGGTTTGTTCCAGATCCGCTAGTGGCTGGCTGTCCATAGTCCACAGAAGGAGGAAGAATTTTATCAAACGCTTTTCCCTGTACGACGGGTTATCAAAGCTATATGAAATGTTTATATATTTTTCTCTTTTTAAATTAGGATGTTTTGCCACGCGTATGAGATGTGCTACCACTGGAACCTATGAGAGAAGTCTCATCTCCTGGTGTGACAGACAAGAAGCTGTCGGGCCTCGGAGTGCAGACGCAGAGCAGGGCTTCGCTGTGTGCAAGGTGGGCCGGGCTGTCCCCGAGATGTGCCCTCCAGCTGTGGCTCAGTGCAGCCTGGCGGGGCCCTCCCCAGCTGCGCTCCCACCTGCGGAGCCGGGGGAGTCACAGCCACGAGCCCCTCACATTCTCATGATGTCCTGGGACTGGGGCTGGTGCTGGTGTTATTAGCATTCCCATTCTCCAGGTGAGGACGCAGGTCTGGAGAGAAGAGAGACATGCGCAAGGCCCCGGGGCTGGAACTTCACATGCCCCGTGCTCCCCTGCCCCCCATCCCAACTCAGTTATGTGGCCCAAGGTAGGGGCAGAAGAGAGGGTGGTGGGGGAGGACGTGGGGAGCTGGCCTCTCTGCCCCCTCTCGGTCCAGGCCCCACGATCAGCCCTTCTCGGCCCTGTCTTTCCAGCCTTCTTCCTGGCCTGCACCCGCAGACACACTAGGTTTCTCCCAGGAGCCAGACGCCGGCCTTCCCACTGCAGAGGGCAGGCCCAGAGCCCGGGCCTGGTGCTCAGCCAGGGTCTGTGGGAACTAGCTGCGGGGCTGTGGAGAAGCCCTCACCACCTCGGGCCTCCGTTTTCCTCATCTGAAAATCAGGAGCACAACTGCCTACCTTCTGGTTCAGATAAAACTTTGAAAGAGATTTTTTAAAAATTCCATCTCCTGATATATGCCGGACAGCAGGATTTTGGATAGTTATTAAGAGCTATCATCTATGCTGTGCCTAGAATGTGCCAGGCCCCCCACACACCTGCCCTCTAATTTTAGGGACACTGGGTAGCATAGTGGTAGGAGAAGGAGCTTTGGAGTTATACCTCACTTGCTGTTTTCTCATCTGTGAAATGGGGCTAATAGGTCTGATCTCATAGGGCTCTGGGGGGCATTACATAGATAATGTGAGTAAAGTACGTTTTGCTGTGGACAAAGCACTCCATGAACAGTGGATGTTACTCTTACATTCACAAAAGCCCTGAAAGGCAGGCATAACTACCTCCATTTCACAGATGAGGAAATCAAGGCCCCACGCCGTTACTTTGTACAGCTGCTGAGTGGCCAAGCTGACGTGCAAACCCAGTCTTTTTCCCTCGGAAGCCCAGGGCCCTCTCTGTACCACCACTGCTTCCTGTCTCTCCCATTCTGGTCACGAAGGACCACCTGGGCAGGACCTGGGGGTGGGGGGCTCTTCTAGGCCGGGGCTGCCCCAGCCACCCCTGAGGCTTTTCCCAGGCATGGGAAAGGGTGGCCTCCCCGAAATGCCTGGGTGCTGGTGCCAAAGTCAATAATGATAGCCCGCCCTACAGGAAACCATGGTCACCAGGATACAAACAACTGGGAGGGGCGGCAGGTCACTTCGGCCCCAGCACCCGCCAGCTCTGTGCCCCTCTGTGCCAGGGGGCAGGCTGGGGCTGGCACCTGGTGAATCTCAGACCCAGGAGCGGGGAGGATGCCCCTTCCCGCAGTATGGGCCAGGTCCCCTGTCCCTGTCCTGCAGCTCTCCTAGAAAGCTGGCCAAGAAGGTGGCACTGGGCTCTGCTGGGAAAGATCCAAGGGAGTGCCTTGAGTCCCCAGGTAGCTCCTCGCATGAAACCCTGGGCCCCAAGCTTGCTACTTCATGCATCTCACTCCCTCAGCTCAATCTTGAGGCCTCTTCTGGATCAGGGGCTGAGACCCAGAGACCCCAGAACATAGCACTGGCCTCTGCAGAGCTGTCAGTTTTGCGGCAAGGACAGACATGCATTACTAAATAATACAGATGTCCAAGGGCAGTGTTCTAGGGTCACAGGGGACGGGCACTAATCGGGATTGAGGAGTTAGTGAAGACAGCCTAGAGGAGGAAACATGTGAATTGGGTATTACCAAAGGAGCTGGCCAGGCCACACAGGAGGTGGTGCTTCTGGCAAGTGCTGGGTGCACTCAGGGACCTGCAGGTGCCCCCCCGCGTGCGGTATCTGCGTCGGGGGTGGGAAGGCAGTGAGAGATGGGGCTGGAGGGACAACGGGGGCCAGTAGAGGAGGACTTTGCATCCTAGGTCAAGGGGAAAGGGGTAGAGATGGCTGTGTGCTGAGGTTAACAACTCCTGGCCTGTGAGTGCTGATGGGGCACGAGTTCAGTGACCTCACGCTGTTACTCTGAAATCAGCTGGGGTGGGAATATTTACATCATGGCACCTGGTCAGTGCTACAAAACAGAGCCAGCAGTTAAAAAACAAAAACACCCACGCAAACACACACAAACACAAAGGGCAGCCTTTGGTGGATTTAATCGTAAGGGCATGGGATAATTAGCTTTGTTCCACAGAAGGATGCTCTGGCTATTGCAGTGTGAAGGACGGGTGGAAGGAATGGGCTTGGAGCCTGGAGCCAGGCCCTGGGTGACCTCCCAGCGAGGGCGAGAGGCTGCCCACAAAGGGCTAGGTGGTGGGAGAGGACAGGCCCCGCCGTGTCGGCGCAGCCTGGGGTGGGGGGCGTGGAGGATAGGGTAGCTCCTTGGGCCTTCTTCAGCCAGAGCCCGAGACTCCACAATAAAAGCCTTAATGGGAAACACCTGGGCTCTGCTGGCGGGCTGAGAGCCGGGGACGGGAGGGTGAGGGATGGAGGGTGAACATGGAGGACCTGGCTCCCCATCCCTTCTTTTGCTTGTGCTCCAGCTCTTGCAAGTGTTCAGCTGGACTCCCTGGGCCTGGGCTGGTGAGCATAGTGAGGTGGGGAAGGAGGCGTGGGAGGGGTCACGGGGCATGGGCCCCTAGGGATCACCTGAGCCAAAGCGCTGTTGTGTGGGTGCTTATTCTAGGCTTCTAGGGAAGGTCCCATGTGTCAGAGTCACAAGCAGCCTAGGTCCTGGCTCTCCCCTGGCTTCCCCACAGAGGCTTGGGGGTGGGTGGGGGTGGACTTGACTGGAGAGAGTGCAGGGAGGAGAAGGCTGAGGCCCTCCCTATCTGTGCCCCCCAACCCCAGCCCTGGGATGCCTGGGGGAGGGAATACCTGAGACCCAAAATGGGAGACTTGGCTGATCCCAGAGACCACTGGGGCTTGGTCTTGCCTGGCCTGGCCTTCAGATCAGAACTGACCCGAGGGCTTCAGTGCCTGGAGATGTGGTTGTGGGAAGGGGGCTGGGCTCCAGGCCGTCCACCCTCCTTCCCTTGAGGGAGGTGCTCACAGGGCAGGACTTGCCTTGGGTGGGAAGGCACATCGAACCATGCATTTCTCTTTGGCTTCCCAAGATAGGTGAGCACTGGCCGGGCGGCAGCCATGGGGCTCGCAGGCCCTGTGCTGACTGGCTGAACCCTTGGTCTCCTGGCTGGGAGTGCTGGGGGTCAACAACCAGGTGTGTCAGAAATTGGGAAAAAGATGTTCTGGCTCCGAGAGGATACCACTTTGTGAACTGAGTTCCCACCTGTTGTGTGCCTTCCAAACCTTCCTCCTTACCCAAATTCCCACCCAGGGATGGGTGAGCCCCAGCCCAGCCTCAGGGCATCAGGGGCATACAGAACATCTCCACACGCATTAGAAACAGCGCCCCCTCTGGACAGATCCAGCTCTGCGGGCAGAGGGCGTGGTGAGGGGACATGCCTTGGTTTTGTCGTTAGAAAGGAAGACACTTCCTTCAAGGTGTGACCAGTGGGCACAGATGCACTGTCAGCCTCGGGGCGACCCTCCAACCCAGAGGAGAGGGCTTCCCTTGCACACACGCAACTCCGCCCTCTCTGCCCTTCCGCCATCCTCCGGCCACCCCCGGCCTCCCTAAGAAATGACCCTGGAAAGGCTGGGAGGGGGCTGCAGGGCGGAGGGGAGGGCCTTGAATGCAGAAATCCTCACACACTTCAAGGGCTGTGGGAGGTGTAGCCCACTGGAAACCCCATTCTAACCATCCACCCCCCACTGACGGTTCTGCCTCAGGCCGCCTTCCAGGAGGGAAGGCCTGCGCTCCTTCTGGGCACCATGTGGGGAGGGAGGCCCCGGCATCTGGAGATGAAAGGCATAGGGCCGGCTGCGGCCCCAGCCGCCCCTCCAGGGTTTCCCTCTGGTGCCATGTGGTCCCATCCAGCCCCCACCCCACCCCAGACACATGGAGTCACCAGCGTAGCCATAAACGCTCCTGGGCAGAGGAACTGGCCTTACCAGCTGGGCTGTGAGAGGCGGTGCCTTCATCCCAGCCCTTGAAAGCCAGAAGCCCCTCCACATCCTGGCCCTCTTTAGGACACTGACCCTTCAGGGTGCATCCTCTGGGGAAGAGGGGCGAGGAGCCCAGAGCTGCAGACCAGCAGGCTCAGGGACACGCTCTAGATCTTGGGGACATTCCTGCCCTCCTGGGATTCAGGTCTCCTCATCTGTGAAACAGGCTCAGAGAGCTGGGTCGTGGACAAGTGACAGGTGGCGCTAGGGTGGAACCCACGGCCACGGCTGCAGGCTTCCTTGAAGGCAGAGGGGCAGGCAGTGCTACCTGGGACACAGCCCTCGTGGATCCTTTAGGACGTGGCTGCCCCTCAGCGCTTCTCCACATATGTGAATTTCTGGAAATCACAACACGGAGGATTCTTAGGGCTCTCAAGGCCATACCCTTGCAACGGAGGTTCAGAGAAGGGAACTGACTACTCAGAGGGGGAACCAAGAGTTCCTGGGTCCCCTTGCTCCCAGCACAGTTTCTTTCCGCTATTCGGGTGGTTGTCTAGGACCCCGTCTGGTTAGACTGCATGCACGTGGCACCTGTGTCGTGACTGGGGCCTCCTTCCCGCCGGAGGGGACGGAGGGGACGGTCTCTCTGGAGAAGCGGAAGCAGATGCGCCTTCCCCCATGACTGTAGCTGTCACATGAGGCCACCCTTTCCCTTCATCCCCAGTTACTGACTCACAGAATAGCAGTTAGTTCCTCGAAGAGAAAGGAGCCGTGGCCAGGGACCGGTGGGAAGTGGTTGAGAGTTCCCTGGGCAGATCATCTGCTAAGACCAGGCCCCAAGTTCGTGCAGCTGGGCTCCAGCCTGCAAAGCCTGGGGCAGGGCTGCACCCACAGGCAGCAATTCCTGAGGCCAGCAGGCGTGGGGACTGCGGAGGGGGAGGGGGCAGAGGGGCTGCAGCTGAGGATTCGGTCCATCACCAAGTTCCCCCTGAGCACCTACAGGATGCCCGGCCCTCGGCTCCCCAGTGGAATAGACCATTAGGGACCCCACGGTCCTGCTGGGGAGACACCCATCAGACTCAAGCACTTGGCACCATGAGTTGACTCCAGGCCCTGTAGGAGCAAGGGAAGGAGGGAGACGCCTGCTGAGGGCTGTGGGTGTCGGGGGGTAGGGGGCAGGGGAGGCTCTCAAGGCTGGTCTAGAAGGATGGGTAGGATTTCTGATTGGGAGAGGTCTAGAGATAAGAAAAGACAAGGAACTAAGAAACCTAGTCTGGCAGGGGAAGTGAGTTGGTGGGGGGCTCCAGGCTTTCTGGGCATCGCCGAAGTGGGTGCTGGTTCCCCAAGAGCAGTTTCCCTGTAGCAGGTGCCGCAGTGACCAAAGCAGGCCATCCCATGGGCATGCTGGTGCAGGGGACTGTGATGTCATGAGCTCTAGTGCGTCAGGGGCCAGGAGTGGCCCCTGATTCCCAGCACTCCCTCCTTGTTCGGGGAAGACGTCCTGTGAGGGTTCAGGAAGAAGGTTCAGGAAGAAGTGGTCAGCTCTGTGGGTGCCCCCAGGCGGGGAGCTCAGACTCCACAGTTAGTGAGGGTGTCCTCCCCGCCCCCCCCCCCAGCACCACCTCCTGTGCGGGGGCAGCTTCCCTGTGGCCTTCTGGATGCTCCCTTTGTCCTGTCCAGGAAAGCCGTCCCTCTTACCTGCTGCCTGTCCCCACAGTGCCACCTGTACCATGGGCGGCCACCTGGAAGAAGGACCCGTGGGAGCTGGGGCCACACACCAGTGGAGCCAGCCTCCTAGGGAACAAGAGCCCAGGATGGACCCTGTGGCTTCTCCTCATCCCACATACTCTCCTGTCCTCTGCTTCCCCTCATTACTTTCTCAGCAGCTGCTCACTGATTCTAAAACTGCCCGCACTCACGGGCGGGCTTCCAGGAGGAGGTGTCACTCGGCCGGATCCTGGAGTGCTAGGAGGACCCTTGTGTAACGCTAGAAACTTCCAGCAGTTTCTGGGAGCCTTCCAGGGCAGGGCTGAGGCGGAGTGGAAGCAGCTCTGCTCTTCATCACCCACCCTTACACTGACCCACAGATTCTCCTCAAGCACAGTGGGAACGGGGTGCGGGTTTGAGGAGTTCGCAGTCTGTGGGACAAAGAATTGTGTCTGCCTCGTGGGATCTGCAGGTCCGGGGCAGCTGCCTGGGGACACAGCAGGAGGACTTGGAAGCCAGAGGGAGGGAGAGACAGGAATGGGCACAGAGAGAGAAGAGGGTGAGGCCATCTCTCCTCGCCGCCTCCACCATCCCGAACGCAGGAGCATCCCTGGCGCTCACACCAGTGTCTCGGGGTGCCTTTGCCAGATGCCCTCTTTTCAGCTTCTTGCTGGAGCTCCTGGTGATGTCAGTTCGGGCCGTGTCCCTGCGCTGTGCTGTCGTGGGCGGTGTGCGGAGAGCTGGTGCTGTAGCCAGGTAGCCAGGGCAGACCGGGGGGACAGCTAGACGCTACCTACTCGTGACCGTTACGATACCCTGCCCCTCCCCCACCAGGCCACCGAGACTGATGACTTCCTGAAAAGGGGTTCAGTGGGGGATTTGTGACATGGAACATTTGATGTAACCTGAGAACTTCCTGTTCAAATGACCCCCGGGGCTCCTGACCTCTGGAAGTGTCCCGTGCGTGCAGTTGGAATGAGCCCCCGGGGGTCACAGTTTCCTAAGAGCTGTCTGCAGGCCGCGCGGACCCTGGGCACCAGAATCCAGGCTCATCTGACTTTTTGCCACAGAGGCTGCTTGGTGACCTTGAGGCTCAGGAGATCAACAGGGGAATCTCAACAGGAAGCAGATCTTCCCATCAGGAAGGTGTTTCCCACACCCCTCCCCCCTTCCTCGGGGCACTTAGGAAAATGGATCCCAAACAGAGCCTTGGGAGCCGGTACCAAACCCCCAGGCCCTCAAGGCTCCCAAGTGTGAAGATGCCCTGGGCTGCTCCACAGGGCTCGTCAGATTTCCTGATTTCCAGTGGGTTTCCCGAGAATGCCTGATCAAGCCCACACTCTGTAGGGACCCCTATGTCACCCTTCCTTACGTGAACTGGACCATGAGGGATGTTTACCCTCTTCACACCAAGGAGTCTTTGAGAAGCCTTAATCAGGGTGGCTGATTCTCATCAGAAACGTCCTTGTTCAACACCATCTTGTGTGAGCTGGGATGTCCATGCTTTTGTTAAGAAAAAGTCTCTAGCAACTGATTTCTATGGAGACTTGCATCCCGCCAACTCTGCGATAGTCGGCCTATTCTGCGATGGGATGTGGAGCCCCTAGTTGTAATCTGAGCCCAGGGGCTGCAGTCTGTGGGGCACACCTCGGTGTTCCTGGGGAATTTTGTGGTGGGAAACCTGCTTCTTGCATGAAGTCTGAGCCAAAAATGCTTTGGCTGAAACAAAGATGAACGAACTTGTATAACGTCTTTTCATTCCATCCTCCACCCTGACCCCCGCAACTGAACTGCAGGGTAATTACTTCATGCCCACTAAGTTGTAGGTTCGGTAGCTGAGCACCTAATGGATCTTCTGGAAAGCTCAAGTCCTCCGCAGTCTCTAGCATGTCACAGAAGAATGATCCAGAAAGCAGTGCTCAGCCAACGAACACCCTATGGTCTGCACGGACCAGGCAGGAGTGATTGCTGGGTGTCTGCCCTAAGGAGAGGTCCCAGGCCTGATGGCAGAGCCAGGAAGGCTCTCTGGGAAAAAGGCCTTCCTGCATGTTTCAAGGTTTCAGTATCACCTGGTGAGTCAGAGCAAGGGGCTGTTCCATGGGTCCTGTCTCAGCCTCCTAAGGCTGAGGTCCACATAGCTGTTCCTGTTAGCTCCATGACCATCCGACTTGACCAACCAGTTGGTCAGACCTGGGTTGCCTAAGGCATTAGCTGTGTGCCCGCTGGGCTGCCTGTGGAGCAATGTGTCTGAATCAGGCCTCGACTAGACACTAATGAATACCAGACCTGGGGCTTAGGTGGTGGGGGTGGGGGGCTTGAAGGCAGGCCAGCCTCTCAGGAGAAGGAGATGTGGTAATTCGTCGTGGGCACATGGAGAGAGGTGTTGGGCAAACTGCTGAGCTCTCAAAGGCAGTGAATCTGAGGTAAGACTCTTAACTGCCCAGTGCTCTGTGGGTGAGAGAGAGCAGAGAAGCCTAAATGCCCATCCCAGCAGAAGGTCAGGCATGACTGTGGTCAGAATGATGAAGAGGCAAAGCCAGAGTATGTTTGATTTCCTGAGAGAAGGAAAACTGAGCAGTGACTCAGCTGAAAAATATTCAATCAAGTGTTTGTTTGGGGAAGGACAATGTAATCAGAAGGCAGTGCAGTTACGAAGGAGATGGAGCCCTGGAGAGGTCTGAAGGCGGTACCCCTCCCCTTGCCCCCCACATGTGCCAATACCAGGACCCCCTCTGGAGGGAAGCCTGGATCTAACTTCCTGCCTCCTACAAGCCACAAGGATGGGTGGTTAAAAGGAAGATTTAAAACCAAATATATCTCAAATTGAGGTGCCTCATCGTGTTCAACATCCTTGGCTGATGGGCAGAAGGATCCCCTGTCAATATCACTGGCTGGTGGCTCCGGCTTTAATTCACCCATGGCCCCTGGGGGATGCAGGCCCCCTGGGCCTCTCCTGAGGGCCCCAGCATGCCCTGTCACTCCTCCCTGCTAAGTTCATGGATCTGAGAGCCTTCTCCCTGCATCTAAAGGGCCGGCAACCATTTATGCATTGACCCCTCTCCAAGGCTCCCAGGCTCTTCCCAACAGGGTGGCTTGCCTGGGACAATGGAGTGGGTGGTGGTTAACGGTTGGGCAGAAAATCAGGACTGCAGGAGGGCTGGGGTACACCTGTGCATCCAGCCACCTGGGTGTCCTGTGGGTACTACTGCAAACTCCTCGTTTCCATTCCGAATGCCTGCCTCTGCCCCTGGGTACCTCCTGGGGGTCCTGAGCATCTCCATCTTCCCAGTTCCAGCTCTTCCTTGCCCTCACAGTCCCATTGCTTCACCTTCCTTCATCAAAATGACGATGGTCTCCTAACTGCTATCTCTCTCCTGTCTCACTCTCTTTGAGTCAATCAACCAGGTTGCACTCACATTCAGATAAACAGAAGAATTTGCGAACACGTGAGCAAGGGGTAGGAAAACATTGAGAACTAGTGAGGTCCGCCAGGCCTAGTACTTTGGCTTTCCCTCATGGGCTCAGCCAGCTTGCAGACACCTTGCAGGGAGTTAATGCTGAGAACCTTAGTCTCTTTCTCACCCCCCCCACTCCCTGCTGGGGCTCCCTGTTGGCTGAGTCTGGTGGGGGGTGAGGGGGGATGGAGGAGTCAGCTGACGCTGTCCACAAAGGTTGGGCTTCCCCAGCCCAGGGCAGCAGGTGGAGGGGGGATCTGGAGGGCGAAATGGAAGGTATTCACACCTAGGCTGACCCATTCTTCACATGGCCACCGGGGAGATGTTTCCGAAAGCTGTATCTGAATTAAGTTCCCGCCTAAAATCTTGAGAATAACCAAAACAATGGTATGAATTAATAAGGGCCACTCACCCACACCCCACCCCAGCTGGTCCCATTCATAGGACTTTCAAGGTCAACGGCATGTTCCATCTTACAGCTGAAGCGACTGAATCTCAGAGAGGCAAACACCGGGTTCTCACAGTCAGGGCCTGGTGACATCGGAACCGGAGCCTGGGGCTGACCCTGCTGTGACAACACCTCCTCTCAGGGCTCAAGGCACCCCAGGGGTGGTTCCGGATCCCCCCAGTCTTGGTCCATTCCTCACTCCTGAGGCTCCAGGGCTCTAGCCAATCTGCGTAACTAGTTCTCTGAAGCTTCCATTTGCTCTCAGCTCTGTGAGCCTTTGGGGCAGAGGTTGGCAAACTGTGGCCCATGGCTCCCCACCTGCCTGTTTTTGTACAGCCTGTGAGCTAAAATCACTTTTTACCTTTTAAAGGAGCGAAACACTTAAAAGAATCCTATTTTGCGACATGTGAAAACCGTGTGACATTTCCATGTCCATAAATAAAGTTTTATTGGCACACAGCCATGCCCATTTGTTCACATCCCGTCTGTGGCTGCTTTGGAGCTCTCATGGCAGAACGGAGTCGTTGTGACAGAAAAAGTATGGCCTACAAAGCCTCAAATATTTACCATCTGGCCTTCACAAGAGACGGTTGCCAACTCTTGCTCTGGGGTGTTGCTTTTTGACATGCTACTCAGTCTTTATCGTGTCTGTGTGTGTTTCGGTTTTACCTGTAACACGAAAATATGTGCTCATTCTGGGAGACCCCGAGCAGACAGGGGGATGGGGGTCCATGGGCCCCTGTCCCCGTCTCCTCCCTGGGGTTGCTGGTACTATTTCTTCCATCCCGATCGCCCCATGCCGCTTCTCTGACAGACTCCCATTCACACCTCGGCCCAGCTCTGCCGCCGTCCGGTTCAGGCACCACCCGGCCACCCCTTTCTCTCCTCTGCTGCTTCCGAGGCGGCCTACCGTGGCGGCTAAGAGCACAGCTGCCCAGGTTCGAATCCTGGCCCTGCGACTTACCTGCTTGGGCAAGTTGCTCAATTTCTTTGCTTTTCCCTCATGAGCTACAGTGGGGGGCATACCCTGCTGTGAAGCTCGTGGGATAAAAACCAGGAACTACAGGGGACCCGCCCAGAACAGGGCCCGGTATCCAGAAGGTGCTGTGTAGAAGGCAGAGCAGCTGGGACAGGCCTCCTTCGTGGAAATTCTGACCTGTCTCCCCCACAAGGTCACGTGCTCCTGAGGCGCAGTGAGCACATTCTGTTCTCTTCACGTCAGGAGTGGGTGTCGAGTAAAGGAAAGGATTTACTGTAAGAAGGTCGGCGGGAGGGGTGCGGGCAGGGGTCTCACGTGGCCCTGAGAGGATGAGATCCAGGTTCGGGTGTGGGATGGCATTATGAGAGAATAAACAGGATGGCTCAAAACTTGAGCTCCCTGAGGCTGGGCAGGTGACTCTGGGACAAAAGTATTCAGGAGGAGCCCACCCTTTGTTTATTGCTGAAAAGTTTTTGGAAAGCCTCAGGTCACGGTGTCCCCAGATTGTGAGGAGAGGCCAGGCAGCCCAGCCAGGCCCAAGCCTTCCTTAGTGCCCCCACCACTGGGGACTGTAGGGAGGTGGGGGGCACCCACAGGTCAGCTAAGACACCTCATTGGCCCAGCAGACCTGGCCTTCCTGGAATATTGAGGAAGGGGAGAGGATCAGCCCTGTCTGTGGCACCCCCTCTGAGCTTCAGAGAAATTATCTTTCCCTCCCTCACCCCATCTCCCACCCACACAGCTCACAGCTCAACCCTCTCTGGACTTCTGAAACGGTGGAGCCAGACCTGAAATGGGCGCAGCCTTTATGCAGGACCGAGGACATGCCTAGTCCATTCAGCTAACGAAGCGGCGCAGAGCCTCCGGTGAGGCTGGGCACGGGGGTGTGGGCCCAGCAGCACGTCTGGAGACGGCTTTGGCCCAGTCTTTTTTTTTTTAAAGATTTTATTTATTTACTTGAGAGAGAGAATGAGACAGAGAGAGAGAGAGAGAGAGAGCATGAGATGGGGGAGGATCAGAGGGAGAAGCAGACTCCCTGCTGAGCAGGGAGCCCGATGCGGGACTGGAGCCCGATGCGGGACTCGATCCCGGGACTCCAGGATCATGACCTGAGCTGAAGGCAGTCGCCCAACCAACTGAGCCACCCAGGCACCCGGCTTTGGCCCAGTCTAAACAGACTTCACTACCACCACCGCTCCAGGAACCGGGGTGCTCCTAGGGAAGGGGCCCTGGGGGTGACGCGTGGGCGGGTACACCAGACCTGGAACCTGCGTGTGCCTATGCTTCCTGGTGTAGCCAGGACAGGGCAGGAGGTGCTGAGGGGCTATGTGTGGCTCCATTAGCCAAAGGCTCTGAGTGGGCGTGGGGGGACCCTCAGGGTGAGCTCCTACCTCCTCCAGTCCCATCTGGGTATGCTGATCTGTGGCTGGAAGACAGGGGACAGGCTCAGGTGATACGGTTTGAAAAACATCTCCAGCAAGGCTGATCCCACCAAGCCCTGGGGCTGGAGTCTGCTCCTGGAACACACGGGAGCCCCCAGAAGCGGCCCCACAAGCTGGGGACCAGGGGCGCAGAATATGGTGGTGATCACCGGCAGCCAGGCTGTCCCTTGTCCTTCCTGGGGCCGTCTCCCCAGCTTCTTGGATCCTGCCTGGCCCTGCCCCCTGGGTCGCCCCTGAGCCCGGCAGGCGGGTGTGGCGGCCGTTGTGCAAGGGGTGAGCTCACCCACGGAGCCCGTCCCGGCCTGCGCTGGCCTGCCCATTGCAGTTAATCATTGTTCAAAGGCCCTGGCAGGCAAACAGGCTGCAGAGGAAGACGTGATGGGCAGGGCCACCCCCGCCAGGTCTCAGCAAAGCTCCTCCCGCAGGCCTGGGCTGGAGCCGTTCCCCAGGACCCCACAGTGAGCATCCAAAGGTGGGCCTGAGACCACCTCCCCTAATTCTCTAGTAGGAACTCAGCAATCATGTCTGATCGCAGCAAAGGACGTCCCTTTGTCGATCTCCTTTTTGAGTCCGAGTGGCCTTGGAGCAGTTTGGTCGCTGAGCTAGGAGGGCAGGTGCCAACACCGAATGCCTTGGTTCGAACCACAGCGATGCCACTTACCAGCTCTGTGACTAGGCCAAGCATCATCAGCTCTTTGGGCCTGTTTCCTGGGCTCTGAAAAGATGGTGTTGTTGTTGATGATGATGCTTTCCTCAAAGGACAGTTGTGAGGATTAGGATCTACATAAAGCGCTTACTACGCCAGTAACGCAGAAAGCCCAGCGCCCAAACCGAGACTAAAACACTCATCACTGGGCACGGCTAATGCCCAAGAGGAGGCCAAGAGGCCACCAGGCGCTGGGCTGGGCTATTTGTGCACGTTGTGTAATCGCCCCTCACGCGGGCCCTTGTGAGTTACGTACAACTGTCCCCACTTCCCAGACGAGGACAGCCACGCTTAGGGGAGTGAAGCGACTGCCCAAGGTCACTCGGTATAAGTGACAGAGCCGGGATGCAAGCCCCGGTCTGTCTGCCCCCAGATCCTGAGTTCTCTCCTCTACCCGCACTGCCAGGTTTGCAGATCAAAGATGCGAATCCAAACTTGCCAGGCGATTAACTTCTGCCCACACTCATTGACGTCCTCTGCGCGTGGGGGCGGGGGTGGGGACGGGGCGAAGGGGTTCGGGACTGAGCTCTGCTGTGGGAAAGACAGAGGTCAACAACAACCAGCCCCGGCCCTGTCCCCGTGCTCAGAGAACCCCAGACGCACGAGGCCAGAGCAAGCACCATGCACCTGCCCTGTAGAGTCCCAGTGCACCTGCCCTGTAGAGTCCCAGCGCTACCGTGGGCTGGGATCTGGCGGAACTCGGACCTTTTCCACTCGGCTGGTGGGAAAAGGGCCGGAAGCAGCACGCTCGTTTGGGGTTTGTTTTGTTTTGTTTTGTTACAGTATATGTTTATTTGTCATGGTTTGGGGAAGGGGACTATGGGGATGATGGGAGGCCTAGAACGCCTTCTCCTCCCACCGGAAGCTTCCCCGTGGCGCAACTCTTGGCCATGATGGCCTTGTGCCAGAGATCGCTGATAAATAGAAGAACACACGCCTCCAGGGGTGTCTCAGCCTCCTGCAGAGACTCTTCTGTCTGTTTCAGAGGTGCCCCTCGAGGGAGCTTGTCTTTGGGCCAGTGGGAGCATTTGGGAGGCCCCGTGGGAGCCGGCAACCTGTGGGATTAGCAGCTAGGAAAACTCCGTGTCAGACATGTAATCTGAGACCTTGGGAAAGAAAGGGCCATGAGGCCAACTAATGCAGCTCGGGGACCTCTTGGGGTGCGTGTGTGTGTGCATGCATGTGTGTGTGTGTGTGTGTGCACACGTGTGTTGGGGGCTGGCTAGGGCAGCAGTGCTTCTCCTCAGAATGGTGACGTTAGCAGAGTTCATCTCGTGACAGCTCTAGAAGGTTCTCTCTACATCCTCCCACCTCCCTTAACACTGGCATTCTTCCCCTGCGGTGCCCACCCCTTTTCCCACTCGAACACTCAGTGCTCTGCGCCTTCTCCACCTCTCTCCAGACAAATAGGCTTTCAGAATATGCTCTGATAAGCGCACTTTCCCTGAGCTGTCGAGGGCTGAAAAAAAGGTTTCCTGAGTGGCCCTCCCAGCCGCTCTCACTGACGGTCCCCCTGCCCCCTAGATGCATGGCCACCACTTATGACCAGGCAGCTCAGCCGGGGGCAGAAAGTGTGGTGCTGAGCAGCCAGGCCCCCTGGCTTTCTAGGACACGGAGGCAGCCTGTTCGTGCCTCTGTGTCCTAGAAGAAAGGACTGGAAATTGATGAAAGGAAGCCGAAAGCCAATCTTGGCCACCATGACGAATTCTAGCCACAGAGGCCAGACTCAGGCCCCAGAGGGGTCCTGGGTGTTTACTGCCTTGCCTTGGAGGCCCTGGGCACAAAAAGACCATTCCTGGCCGTGGTTGAGGCCACAGATGTGGGTGTTGGGAGACATGGGTGAGACCCCGGTGGACGGGAAGAAGTGTGAGACATAGTACTAGCACCAGGGAGGTAAGGGATATTAGAAAGCTATTAGAAAGATGCCCAAGGAAGGAAAAGGTCCAGTCTCCTCTGCCATCTAACCCCTTCACAGACCACCAGCATTATCCTACTGATCTCAGTCACCGTGGCCATTCCCTGATTCTCAGGCTCTTAGGTAAAAGTTGGTGTCCCCGAGGACTAGGTGGGGGTTCTGAGTTTTCAGGTGATGGGATGTTACAATGAAAGCAAATTTCAGACCAGATTCTGCCACAGTGACCTATTTTTAATAGCTAGGAGGTACAAAAACCATCATTGACCCTCTCCACTAAGCCTGGGGGCCTCCCCCCTTCTTTGTCCTTAGGCAGGCCGGCAAGCACGCACACGAAAAGTTCAGTGCCCCAAAGATAAGCCTATGTGCTGGCAGCGGGACCAGCCCACCTTCCAGTTGGATCAGGAGACAGAAACTTCTATTGGAGTTGGGGGGCGGTTGGGGCTCAGAGAGAGACCCAGAACCAAACGGGAGCAGACCCAGAGCACTGGTCCATGGGGCTTGCTCAATGAAGGCATGGGTGTCTGTACCATTTTCTAGCCAAACACAGTTTTTGAATATCACTTACTTCACCAATGAGAAATTATCTAGAATACCTTTCATGCTAACTAATGACTTTTGGGGAGCGGATTTAGGTAATTGTGTTTGAAGCTCTTGCTAGCCACTCCCATAGTATGAATTCCTTTAAGTGTTAACTGATCATCCCTAGAGCGTAAATTACAGTGAACTCCTCCACAAACATACCATCCCTCCTGTTCATGGATTGGTGCTTTAAAGTAAATTACAGACGACAGCACTAGCCCAGGTCCTCCAGCCTCAGAACCACTGACACTTCGGGCTGAATAATGCTTTGTTGTGGGGGCCGTGCTGTGCATGGTAACACTCAGCAGCTTCCTTGGCCGGTACCCACGAGATGCAGCAGCATGCACCCCCACCCCATGTCGTGACAACTCAAGATGCCTCTAGATGTTGCCAGCTGTTCCTTGAGGGCAAAATCCCTCCTGGCAATTGAACTAGAGTGACCGTATTTATTGTCCAGTGGGATGCTTTCTTTTTAAACTTTTTTTTTTTTTAAAGAATTTTATTTGTTTGAGAGAGATATAGAGAGAGAAAGAGCATGGGGGGGTGTATGGGGGTAGGGGCAGAGGGAGAGGGAGAAGCAGACTCCCCGCTGAGCAGGAAGCCCAGAGACTCAAGGAGTTGAGTTGGGGCTCAAACCCAGGACCCTGGGATCAGGACCTGAGCTGAAGGCAGATGCTTAACCGACTGAGCCACCCAGGCGTCCCTCTTTTTAAACTTTTTATAACAGACAATCTCAAACAAATACTGAAATAGAGAGAGTGGCTTGATGAACCCCCGTGTATCCACACCAGACCTTTGATGTGGACAATTATTAACTCAGCCAATCTCGTGTCATCTCTACTCCTGCCTACTCCCTGCTGCCATCCCACCCCTCAGATTGTGTGGAAGCAAATCTCAGACAATCATCTATAAATATTGAAGTGCATATCTTTAAAAGATAAGAGCTCTCTCTCTCTCTCTCTTTTTTAACATAACCACAAAGCTCCTATCTTAAAAAATTAAAAATAATTCCATAATATCATAAAATATCCAGTAAACAAAACCAGGGTACTTTTGAGAGTTTAACAGGGAGTTAATGGGGATAACAGGCATAAATTGGGACTGTCCCGGAAAATCAGGACGGAGCCAGGCACACTGGAACATTCGGTTTCCCTAAATAGAACACTTCCAATGCACATGTCTAAAAAGTCACTCTCCGGGGTGCTTGGGTGGCTCAGTCGTTAATCATCTGCCTTCAGCTCAGGTCATGATCCCAGGGTCCTGGGATCGAGCCCCACATCGGACTCCCTGCTCTGCGGGAAGCCTGCTTCTCCCTCTCCCGCTCCCCCTGCTTGTGCTCTCTTTCTCCCTATGTGTGTGTCAAATAAATAAATAAAATCTTAAAAAAAAAAAGTCACTCTCTTATTCAAAACCCTCCAAAGGCTCCCCAGTGCTGAAGCACAAAGTCCAAGACCCCCGTGATATGGTCCCACGTGCTCTGCCTTACCCTCCCATAGCTTGTCTGCGGCGGCTGCCGAGGTTCTAGCTGCTGACCGAACCTCCTGCGAAGGCCAAGCCCTGCTCCCCGCTGCCCAAAGGCCTTGCTGGCACACGGGACAGGGGGCTGTGCGTGCGGGCAGCCACCAGGACTGACTGGGGTGTGGTTTCTTTGCGCACTTAAGTTCTAGCTGTCCCTTCCAGGCGTTTGAATTTGAATGTGGGCAGAAGTAGGACGTTTGATGTTTTCTGTAAAAAAGTGCTGGGCTAGAGGTGCCTGAATTGCTTTTTTTGTCTCTTTTTTTCCTTTATTTTTAAAAACATACATATCCAGGGGCTGCTTTGCTCTCGTGGGGCTAAAAGGACTCCCTCCTGGATGCCAGGGCTCCTGTCCATGCCCAGCCAGGCCCAGTGAAGGGGCTGTGGCCCTGCCGGGCGTGCAGAGAGCTGCTGAGACAGGTGGTGCCGTCCCTGCAATGCAGATGGACAGACAGACATTCAGAGTTCGCTTTGTTTGACCAGAGTCAGCCCTGCTGCTTCCTGGGAGGGGCTCCCAGTGACGGAGTCTTGTCCTCTCTGGCAGAATCTCTTTCCTCTCTGGCAAAGCGAGCTCCTGAGCCAGACTGGTGGAGTGTGACCCCATCTCCACGTGCCTCTACAAATCTCCTGAAGGTTGAGTTTGGGGGCTTCTGGCAGAATGCAACTCCGAAGAATGACAGCAAGCCTTACTGCTTGAGAGGAAATGAAAACATAACCAGAAAAGTCTTCCACATCCTTCAAGGACTTGATCCTCAGCTCTGGCTCACCCCACATGCCCAGGACAGGCCGGAGACCAGCCCTGTGGGTCCTGGCCACGCATCACCAAGATGCCTTCAAGATAGACCTGGCCCTGGTGCTTCCAGAATCCCGTTTCTTGGCTTCACCCCGACTAGAAAGTCTCTCTCTGTCTACCTCTCTGTCCCGATCCCCAGCCAGTGCCTGGCCCAGGCCTTGTGTTGACCCGTGGCCCAGGTCACGTTTGCCTTGTCCTCCTGGTGGGCGCCCTTCTGAGCCCTTGGAGTCCTTTCCTGCAAACACACCTTTGTTCATTTATTCCCTAAACAAAGATTTATTGAGGACCCACTCTGTGCCGGGCCCAGGAGCAGGTGCTGGGACATGGGTAAGCAATATAGACCAACCTCCCCGGCCCATGGGCTTACATTCAGGAGAGCACTGCACCCAGGCCACCAAGACGAGTTTTCATACAGGTGTTGGGACTTCTTCTCTTCTCGGAAGCCCTGGGATTCTCATGAACACGATTCCCCTCTTCCCAAGGGACCAGGTTTACAGAACAAAGGGCTTGAAGACAGATGCCTGCCCTAGTCGGGCCACAATAGGTTGTGTTAACCCCTTACCCTGGGCAGAGGCTGTCTGCAGCCCCTATGATGACACAAGAGAGAGATCTGCCCTGTGGCTTTTGTCTGAGGAAAGGAGGCCCGTCCAAGGTGACTTGCTCTTTCTATTGGTGGGGACGGGAGTGCGTGCGCATGCTTGTGTGTGTGTGCATGTGTGTGCGTGCGTGCGTGTGTGGCAGGGGGGATTTAGGCTTCCAGGAGCAGTCTGGTGAATTCTATGAGGATTTTATATGGCTTCTGAAAGGGTTCTATGAAGCTTCTCCATGGGTTCCATTAGGATCTCCTAAGGGTTTTATGTTCATCCAGGAGAAGTCTATGTGGCTTCCATAAAGACTCTAAGAGATTTTAATGTGTCAAAGTGCTGACGCCTTGAAGGACGAGGTGGATGAGCAGGTCTTTGCTCTCAGCTGCCCCACTCGCCACCAATGGGCTTTCACCTCCCCTTCCCCTATAAACTGTAGCATTTTTCTTCTCCGCTGGGTTCCCTCTTTTGCTCTTTACACAACCAATTTAACGAGATGAATTTCAAAACGAATAAAAGGAAAACCCCAGAGCAAACAGCACATGGGGAGCTCAGCCAAGGACATCCTCTGACATCAAAGGCTCTGAGACCATTGAAGATGTTTTGAAACAAGCACACAGTGCCCTCCCCCCGGGGGGGCTGGTCGGGGATGGGGGTGTGGGGGGGAGGTGAGGGGGTGGGGGACTGGTGGCCAGCGTCTTCTGGATGGCAGACAGAATCCAAGTGCCTGCAGCCCCCAGCCAGCTCCCGTCCCCAGCGTTAGGTTTGTGTCCCTCGAAGCTCTCTGGGATGAGGGCAGGCGGGGGTGCTCCTGCCGGTCCCACCCCAGCTGGGCCACAGTCACCAGCTGCTGCATGCTGACACGTCCCTACAAGCCCCATTCTGTGCCCCTGGGTGATGGAGGCTGCTGCAGATGGGCCTAGGGCCAGGTCAGGCCTGGGGCTGGGGCTGGGGCTGGGGCATGAGGGGCAGGAGGAGCAGGAGGGAGGACCTGGGCCTGGGGGTGGGCCCTGCTCTGGGTCGCTGGTCCTTCATGGCCTCCTCCAAGACCCACTCCTCCGCATGTGGCTCAATTCCAGCGGGTTTGAGCACTGCTTTTCATTTCATCTGACTTCTTTCCAGGGCCAGTGCTGGAGCAGAGTTTTCTGGGATGATGGAAATGTTCTGAGTCTGCACCATCCAGCACATAACCCCTGACCAAAGGTGGCCGTTGAGCGCTTGCAATGTGGCTTTTGTGCCTAAGGAATGGAATTTTATGTTTTGCTTGATTTTAATTAGTGTAAATACAAATTGTCAAGTGTGGCTAGTGGGCAACTGAATGGAGAGTGCAGTCCTCCCCCCCTTTTTTTAAAAGATTTTATTTATTTATTTATTTAGACAGAGAGAGAGACACAGCGAGAGAGGGAACACAAGCAGGGGGAGTGGGAGAGGGAGAAGCAGGCTTCCCGCAGAGCAGGGAGCCCCAAGCGGGGCTCGATCCCAGGACCCTGGGACCATGTCCTGAGCCGAAGGCAGACGCCTAACGACTGAGCCACCCAGGTGCCCCCCAGCTTTTTAAAGATTTATTTATTTGAGAGAGAGCATGCATGCATGCACCAGTGGGGGAAGGGGCAGACGGAGAGAGTCCTCAAGCTGACTCCCCGCCAATCACAGAGCCCAAAGTAGGGCTCCATCCCACGACCCATGAGATCATGACTTGAGCCAAAACCAAGAGTCCCACACCCAGTGGACTGAGCCACCCAGGCGCCCCCCACATGGACGTGCAGCTGATGGGCAGGGCCTTGTTGGGTCCATTGCTGTTCTCCTTCTCACAGTGTCTTCCACGGGCCTATGATAGCCCCTCAACCAGGCCAAGGCTGACTCCCGTTCTGCCCTCCTGAGCCTCTCTGGGCTACTGTTGGGTCTGAGGACCAACTTCCCCACCTCTGATACCAGGAATAAAGTCACATTTCGGAGCATGTCCACGCCAGGCTTTGGAGACATTTCCTACCCTCAGCAGAAAGCCAGCAGGTATCCAGCATCTCCACCCCATTGTGGTGCCACAGGGACCCCACAGAAGCCCTGCAAAACACCCTGTCAGAGACCTGTAATATTTCTGTAGGAACT
This sequence comes from Mirounga leonina, assembly GCF_011800145.1. Lineage (NCBI taxonomy): Eukaryota > Metazoa > Chordata > Mammalia > Carnivora > Phocidae > Mirounga > Mirounga leonina. The sequence goes on along the minus strand of NW_023270305.1, from coordinate 8,318,331 downwards.
CTGCAAGGGCCATACTCGGAATGGAGCATTTTCATGAATCCCTGGATACACCACCTGGAATGAGCTGACTTCTGTGCATCTGTGTGTCTCAGCCCTTCTGGTGGTCATTCAAGGCCAAGTTCAGTGTCGCTTTCCCAAACAAATGTGAGGTTTTACTCTCTTGCTCTTTCCAACTTCACTTGCCTGCTGCATATCCCTTTCTTAAAACTTCTGTCGGTGTCCCCTGTGGGATGAAAGTTCTCCACTCCTGCCACCCTAGGGGCACAAATGAGGTCTTCCACCACTCCACAGCACGGCAGGACTTCCGGGCAGCACAGAGCCTCCCTGCCCCCACTGGGTGAGCCGTGCTCAGGAATAAGCGGCATCTGCTGGGCAGTGCTGTGTTCTCTCCCCGCAGGCCCAGGGGGCGTCTGTCCCGCCTGCTCGCACCTTTGTCACCTGCTCCTTCCACTTCTGCGGCCCATGCATCCCAAATTGGCAGAACCCTCGAAGCACCACCTCGGGGCTGGGCCACCCAGGCAGGTCCTCTCTCTTTCCAGTCTGCATCACGTTTTGTCACCTGGGCCTTAAGGTAGTTAGCTGCTGATGTCGGGCTGTCATTAAGTTCTTTATTCAGAAAAATAAAATGAGGGCGCCTGGGTGGCTCAGTTGGTTAAGCGACTGCCTTCGGCTCAGGTCATGATCCCAGGGTCCTGGGATCGAGTCCCACATCGGGCTCCCTGCTCGGCAGGAAGCCTGCTTCTCCCTCTCCCACTCCCCCTGCTTGTGTTCCTGCTCTCGCTGTCTCTGTCAAATAAATAAATAAAATCTTAAAAAAAAGAAAAAGAAAATGAAACAAAACTCTTTTCAGTTTTTGTCTCTAATCCTTATGTCCACACAGCCTCAAAAGCTAGCCCAGGGGACCAGATGAGGTCACATCCCTCCATGGCGCTGTGTTCTCCCCACCCCTTAGCCAAATACCTCTTGCCCCGGTGACTTCCCTTCTTCGGCACCATCGCCTCCCCAAATAAATGAAAGGGGAAAAGAAAACCTTTGGGCAAACCTACTCGCTGAAAAGGATACCCATAGGACTGCCAAAGAAACTGTCAGTCTCGTCCAGAGGGTCTGTTTAGGGGGGCCCTTCCCATTCATCCTGCATATGTGGGGTCCCACTTCACTTCAACCCTAAGTACAGATCCCGGAACATGGCCAGAGTGGGACCTGTTGAAGGTCATGTGGTCAGTGCCAGGGGCAGTACCACAGTTTTCCATGTATCAAGCCTCTATGTCTTCTACTACCCACATGATTCTTGACGGCAAGGATGAGTGGGGGTTATTTATTACAATCCCCCAAAGGACTTTTCGACACCCCCTACCCCTGCAGGATGGGATGTACACATTCCGCCTTCAGGCGTGATCGGCAAGAAAGGAGTTCCGGGACCCACCATACCACCCCTCGCTGTATCAAGGCCAAGAGGACCCTTGTTCAATGGTGTGGCTGCCCTGGGACCCTGGCCAGGCTGTTCCCAGGTATGAGGAGACTGGTGGCTGCTTTGAGGGGTGTCTGGGTTCTGGTTCTCTCCTCTCGGGCCCCCAGAGGCCATCCACATGAGGAGCAGGAAGGGGATTCCTCCTCTTCCTCCACGGGACGTCCTGGTTGACACAGAACCATAGCGCACCCGCAGAGCCAACCCCAGAGCGAGGGTGACCACAAGCGAGGCCTTCCCCGGGCCCCCAGGGTGGGTCCCAGCAGAGGCCTCCAGGCTGCTGGGCGGATGCGGGGACAGGAATCTGCTCCTGGCTCTGGCTCTGTGCTGGAGGCATGTGGAGTTCAGAATCGATTAGCTTGATTTGGGGTCAGACTGTTCTGCACCCCAGAATTTACTGAGATATTCTCAAGCTCAGAGATTCCCTTTTTTTTTTTTTTAATGTTTTAAATTGAAGTACAGTTGATGCACGACATGCCATTAGTTTCAGGCGTACAACACAGTGATCTGACACCTCTGTGCGTGAAGCTGTGCTCACAATTAGTGTAGCCCGCATCCATCACCATCCAGCGCTGCTGTAATACCATTGGCTACGTTCCCTGTGCTTACAGAGACTCCGGGCTGTGTCCAGTCTCCCAAGAAGCCCATCAAAGGCATTCCTCATTTCTGCTTGTGGTTTTGATCTTTAGCATTTCTTTTGGTTCTTAGAATTCCCATATCTCTGTACATTGCCCATCTGTTCTTGCATCGTGTCTACTTTATTTATTAGCGTCATTAGCATCTTAATTATAGTTATTTTAAATTGCTGGTCTGCTAATTCCAACATTCTAGCCATGTCTGTTCTGATGCTTGCTCTGTCTCTTCAAACTGTTTTGTTTTGTTTGCCTTTTAGTACGCCTTGTAACTTTTTCTTGCTGGCTGTACATGATGTATTGGATAAAAGCAATTGCTATAAGTAGGCCTCTAGTGATGTGGTTGTGAGGTATGGAGTGAAGGGAACGTTCTATGGTCCTGTGATTAAGTCTTGGTCTTTCAGTGAGCCTATGCCTCTGCGCTGTGAACTTCACAAGTGTTTCTCCATCTTTCCTCCCTGCTTAGGTGGGACAAGATGACTAGACTGGGTTGAGTTGGGTATTTCCCTTCCCCTAGGTCAGTAAGGCTCTGACAAAACCCCAGAGGTTAGGCTCTGCTGAGCTAGTTTCCCCCAGGGTAGGGCTTGTCAAGAAGAACTTTCAAAATGGTTCCTTTCCCCTCTCCCTGCCGGAAGCAAGGGGATTTTTCTCTGCTTTTCACTGTGGCAACCTGGGAGCCCTTGGAGATAAAACTCACAAAAGTACCCCTCTCCCCAGGACTGGGTCCCCTGCAGTTCTTCTCTCTCAGCCTTGTCCTCACTGAGCCTCCAGCCATCTGTCCATCACCGTTCCGTTTCCCTGACCAGCAGGATCCCATGGAAGTTTCTGTCCCTGCCACCTGCAGCGCATTGCCCCATCACTCTCCCGGTTCTGGGGGCAGTGGTTTGCTCGGTGGCCCACCTCTCTGAAGGATCTAAGAAGAGGTGTTGAGTTTTCAGTTTGTCCGGCTTTTTACTTGTTGTTAGGAGTAGCGACTTGTAGCTTTGTACATGCGGGAAAGAGGAAGTGCCCTCACAAGTTTATAGACACGCATTTTTATATATGGACATTTTCCCCCTGAGAAAATTATCTATAGGTTTCATCAGACGCTCCAATAACTCTGAGTCCTTTGTCACTGAGCCAGGTGGTGGATAGAAGGAAGGTTTGCTTTGGGAGCCATGGCTTAGAGTTCTCACCTGATTCCAAATTACTGTGTGAACTGGACAAGCCACTTTATGCTAAGCTTCTCTCTAAAACAGGACAATAGCCCTTGTCTTGTGTGGTGAGTTAAAAACATGTTCACAGTCATGTCCACACATTTTTTGACATGCTTCCCATCCAAAGGCTGAATCTAATTGTCTTCCCTTCAATATCGGGCGGCTTTGATGACATGCTTCCAATGAAGAGAGGCAGAAATGATACTGTGCGGCCCCAGATTCTAAGTTAGAAAAGGGGATATGGTGTCTGCCCAGCTTTCTCTTGCCCAGGAGCCCCGAGTGCATGGAAAAAGCCTGGCTACCCAGCAGCTGCCCCCGAGAGAGGTGGGTGTGAGGAGTCCCAGCTGTTCCTGCCCCCAGCTGTTGGCTCTTCCCAGGCCAGACCCAGCATGTGAGTGGCCTCAGATGATGAGTGCACGCAGCCTTCCAGCTGATGCCAAGTGGAGCACAGACAAGCTGGCCGCACTGAGCCCTATTCACAAGGAAGTCAATGTGTTTGGGTGGTTAGTTAGGCAGCATTAGATGATAACCCAACACCCTGCCTATCTTTGAGGAACGTTGTAAGCACCACTTAGCACAATACCTTCCACATGGTAGGCACTCAGTGAAGCTCAATACATGTGATCTGGAAACTGGGGTGGGTGTGAGCAACTGTTGGTCACGTGACAGGATAACCTGGTCACTCCTGCTGGGAGTTCTGTTTAGCTAAGTCACTCTGGGTTTTCCGGAGGTGCATAGTGTCCATCACTCCAGTCCAGCCAATCAGCTGGTTCCTTGAAGGGGGGCATGTGTCCCCAGGCCAGAAAAAGGCCCTGTGGGGTAAGTGTGGAGAGGGAGGGTGTTCTTTGTCCTGTTGGCGTTACTCACAGCAGGCTTCCCAGGAAAGGATGGGGAGAGTGAGGAAGGTCTGGGAGCGGTGGGCTGAGGCTGGGCTGGGGGGATGGTGGTCCCCGCAGGATCCATAGTCTGCCCTTCGGCCCTTTGGGGTCTATACCCTCACCCTGAGGCTGGGGCCTCCCCTCTGTGCCTCCTGGACCAGCTCTGCATTCCGTTACCCTTGCTCCCCTGCAGATCTATCTGCTGCTCCTAATCACCACAACCAGGAAGTCACTGTATTTTATTTATGTTATAACCCAAGAACTTAGTACACAAGCTGGCAAGAGTGTGGTGTCCACTAAATGTGTGTTGAAGGGCTCTGGGCATCTTACCACGTAGCCGGGGACCAAGGCACGAGCTGGCTATGAGATGAAATGGCTCCCCAAAGCTCACTGGGCTTGTGGCACAAGGACCAGAGTGGGAGCCCTCTAGCCCCCCCACCCCCTGCCTTCCCAGTGGGGAGAGGAGACCCTGAAGGACAGCACTCTGACCTCAGGCCTAGTTTTGAGGTTCCTGCCTGCTCTGAGCCCTGCATTCCACGATCAGATCCCTTGGCAGTAACCTTCCCAGCACTGCCAGTCCTGTAGAATGGGGATCCCATGCCCGGGCTCCCCACCAGCTCCCCACTCACTGCTGGGACCTGTGTTGCCTGCTGGGCCGGTCTTCTGGATCCCCTGCTTGGTCACAGCTGTCTCCCTGCCTGTCTCATCCCACAAGCCACAGTCTGATATCAGTTCTGACTGCTGTTTTCCCAGAAAGGGGTTTGCCCAGACCCAGAACTCAGAATCCACCTGAAGAGCTACCGCAGAACAGGCGGAATCGTCTGGGGCACTGAACCACTGAAGTGGCTGCCCCCCTCCCCTCCGCCAGCCTGCCCTTCCTAGTAGACCCAGAGCTTTACAGCAGGAAGGACTGTCCGCCAGGTTTCTGGACCCCCGGGCCCTGGCTGCTCCGTCTGCCTGCCTGCCCTGTGCCTGGATGTCTGCCCGAGCAGATGCGATTTAACTTGCTGCCGGAGAAATAGCTATAAACATTAACTATCAACATAAAAGCAGCCCGTCCGACCCAGGACCGGGCTGTCCGAGGAGCACCGAGCAGCTGGGTCGGTCGGTCTCCATGCGGAGGCTGTGACTCTCCCGCGTGCACATCTCTCTCCATCCCCCCCACCCCCACCGCAAGATGTCTTGGCCTGAGATCGTGGAGCTACCCTGATGGAAGAGCAGGCCAGCCTTGTGCTGTGTGACACGGCCGTGTCTCAGCGATTGCTCTCAGGCCAGAAGTGCTCCTGAGGCAGGGGTGGCATCTTTGTGGGAGTGGAGTGTGGGCCGAGGCTGGAGCAGCAGAAGTGCAAGCTGATGGTCTGAAATCAGCAGGAAGCAAGGGGCAAGGAGGATGACATTCCCCTGGCCGCGGGGCCGACCCTGGTGTGCCCAGAGATTGTGAGGACCAGGGCCCTGGCTCTCTCTGGAGCACGGACTTGACAGTGCGGTGGGGAGGGGCCCACCTCAGGAGAACAGCTGCTGGGGGGCTCTCCTGGGTCCTCTGGGTCTTCCACTCCTGGCCCACCTCCTGCCTGGAACTACCACACAGCTTTCAGGAAGGGGGAGGGGCAGAGTTGGGGGGGACCTTATAAGCTGGGGAGGTTTTGCAGGTCACAAGTCCCAGGGTTCCTGCCTGCCCGCTTGCTCTCAGATGCTCCCAGAGCCTACTGCCCTCAGTTGGAAAGGTAACTCTCGCTCAGACGCAGGAGGCCAGGCAACATGAGCTGGGCAGGCCAGTGGGGCCCACTATACTCCCGTGTCCCCAAGTTGTAGGCTTTCTCTTTCTTCCCACGCTGCCCACATCCTCCTTGCTGGGACTCAGCAAACACCTTATCCCTGGCGCACACCAAGGCTGGGGTAGTAAATGGGCCATTGGACTCACGGTGAAGACAGATGGAGGCCCTGAGCGTAATTTCACACCAGCTACATGACAGTAGGTGGCCCGGCGTGGCAATGCGCGTGGCCTGTTGATCCGGGAGAACTGTAGTGGTGGGATCTGAAGCCAGACTTCCGCCCTCAGAGCATCTTTTGAGTGAGACCAGATGGACTGCAAGAGCTGACCACACAAGCCAGTGGTCGGGGACAAGGGGTCAGGGTCCTGCCAGAAGGGAGAGGAGCAAAGAGCCTGAGTGGCCACGCCAGGGGACAGAAGAGAGAAGCCCGAGCAGGTGGGGGCCTGCTCCCCTGCGATCTGCAAGAGGAGGGTGTTGTGAGAAGGAAGGGGTGAGTGGAATGGAGCAGAGGGCTCTAGCAGACTCCCTTTCCAGCCAGGCCTCGTCCGGGGCTGGTAGACATCATCCAGACATGAGTGCCTGTGTTTGCTTCCGGGCTCTCTGGATGCGCCCAATGGACACGACAATAAGACTGTTAACAGTTGATGGTGGGACTAGACCTGGGGGCTTGGCATACATGTCTGTGTGCGTGCGTGCGTGCACACACACACACACACACACCCTGTTGGGATGAGGCGTGCTGCAGACAGAGCCCTGAGCAGGGCCGGCAGTCATCACTGTGTACTTACTGTACCCCCGCGGAGCCACCAAGGAAGAAGAAGATCTCTCTGCCCTGGGGAGCTTCAATCTGTCTGGGAAGGACACCCCCCCGCCCCCCACCCCCACGCCTACGCCAGGCACCCAGGGGATAAGCAGCGCATGAGTAAGCCCGAAGAGGTAGCTGTGTCACCCTGGTCTGTGGTGTGAGTAATGGGGCTAAGCAATTCCATGGGACAAACAGAAGGCGCTCTGGGCTCAGGAATCTCTTTCTTCTTGGCCTGGTGTGAATCACAGCCACCATTTTCCAGACATGAGGATCCATGGAATTTTGAGGTCTTTCTCCCTAAAGATCGTGAGATTCTCCTGCTGTCTGAGGTGAATCGAGTTGAAATCCATCTTTCCTACAGTGTAAGTGGCAGGCAGCATCAGTCCCCAAGAGACCGGGAGAGTTGAAGCGGGGTCTGCGGTAGAGACCCGAAGCGCGGCAGGAGAGGGGGAACCGTAGTTACCACACCGTCCTCCCGCCCAGCTGCTGGGTTTAGCTGTGGGAATGACCAATGAGCTGGCCTGTCGTCCTACAGACTGATGGCCGGGAACTCTTGGTTTAAAGTGTCCCCCACACCCTCAAAGAGCTGAGGCAGCAAATGGAAGTGATGAGGCATGTTATGCTGTAGTTGGTGCTCCGTGTGTGTGTGTGTGTATGTGTGTGTGTGTGTGTGGTGGGAGGAATCCGATCTTGCTCAGCATGGCCAGGGAGGGTGGTGAAAGGACAAGTGACACATCCAGAGTTCCCTGTGCTTTGGGAGCACGTGGACCAAGCCCATGCCCTTCTATGGACGGAAGAGTTTCCCTGGCTTGGCTCAGTGCAGACAGGGAAGGGGAGGAGGTGAGGGGAGGATGGGTCCAGCCCAACACTCATAAAACCTCTTTGTCTGAGTGTTTATGGGCCCAGGTCCCTGCGGTAAGCCTTTAAAGTCATATAGGGAGACTCCTGTGTGTTCATCAGATCCTGGCTGTCTATAACATGCTGCCCCAGCAACACCTCCCTCCCAGGCCACCTGGTCCCCTCCCTCATCACAGCCACTGGGAGGTGGGGCGCAGGGGGCTGGAGAGTCTGTCCCAGGGTTGGGGGGACATGGGGGCCAGGGCTGCAGTGCTCAGGCTAGAGGCTGCTCCTGGGCATAGGTTCTCCAGCCTCACAAGGAGCCTCCGCATTCCCTCATCTTCTGCCCAACTACCCAGTGGAGGGAGCCTGGTGACATCCAGCTCTTCTTCATTCCAGGGAAAATGGGTGAAATGGGGTTGCCAGACAAAGCAAAGGTTGCTCAGTTAAATCTGAATTTCAGTTAAACAATGAGTAACCGTTTTTTTACTACAAGTATGTCCCAAACACTGCGTGTGATTTGCTTAAAAAAGTTATTCGTCGTTTATCTGGAATTCAAATTTAACTCCTTGTCCTCTGATTTTATTTGTGGAATCTAGGGGCAATTTGAACTTGAAGGGAACCATGGTTTTTGTCACAAGTTGTTGAGAGCGCTCCTTCTGTGTTCCAGGCAACGGGCTGAGACTTTGCATACATTATTTCATTTAAACCTCACCATTTCCCTGCAACCCAAATTTGAATGATTTACTTCCCACCTTTAAGATGTTTGCCATATCTTTTGCATACCACTTGTGTTATTCTTTTATTTTATTTTATTTTGTTTTATTATGTTCAGTTAACCAGCATATAGTCCTTGTATTATTCTTTACTTAGTTCTTCTCTTTAGATCAGTTTCCTTTTTAAATTTTTATTTATTCATTTGTTTATTTATTTATTTATTTTTAAAGATTTTACTTATTTATTTGACACACACATAGGGAGAAAGAGAGAGAGCACAAGCAGGGGGAGTGGGAGAAGGAGAGGCCGGCTCCCCACTGAGCAGGGAGCCCTATGTGGAACTCTATCCCAGGACCCTGGGATCATGACCTGAGCTGAAGGCAGATGCTTAACTGACTGAGCCACCCAGGTGCCCTCAATTTCCTTTTAAAAAAAATTTAAATCCACTTATTTTTAAAGCAAATTATATCCAGTAGCACTTGTTATAAATAGCTGCACAAGTAAATGCAATGTTATCATTATATTTTCTGCTGGATACTATTGCCTATGGAGAGATTGGAGGCAGAGGCATTCCAAGGTATTTTCACTACTGTTTGAGAGGTTCCAGGCTCACTGTGACTGAAACTGGTGATCTACACCCTTCTCACACCGTCTTTCTCACTGGAAGAGCCCTCCTCCTCTGAGGGGGGTTAGACATGCTATACTTTTCCCAGCCTCCCTTCAGTGAGCATGGGATTATGGCCCAGCTCTGGCCCCTGAAAGCTGAGTGAAATCTACTGGGAGCTTCTGGGAGTGATTTACTTCTCTGTTTAAAAAATAAACAGGGCGCCTGGGTGGCTCAGTCAGTTAAGCGTCTGCCTTCGGCTCAGGTCATGATCCCAGAGTCCTGGGATCGAGTCTTAAATTGGGCTCCCTACTCAGTGGGGAGTCTTCTCCCTCTGCCCCTCCCTGGTTCCTGCTTGTGTGCTCGCTCTCTCTCTTAAAAATAAATAAATACAATCTTTAAAAAAAAATAAAAAAAACACAACACCCCAGAAACAACTTTAATGCCCATGAAAGAATGAATGGATAAAGAAATGTGGTCTATGCATACAATGGAATATTATGCAGTCTTAAAAAAGGAAGGGAATCCTGTCATTGGCTACAACATGGGTGAATCTTAAAGGCATTATGCTAAGTGAGATAAGCTAGGTACAAAAAGACAAATACTGTGCAATTCCAGTTATATTTTTATGAAATATCTCAAGTAGTCAAATTCTTAGAAACAGAAAGTAGAACAGGGGCTGGGAGTCGTTAATTCGGTATTGTGTTTCAGTTCTGCAAGATAAGAAAGCTCTAGAAAGTTGTTGTACAACAATGTGCATTCACTATTGTACTATACACCTAAGAATGGTTAAGATGATAAATTTTGTTATAGATCTTTTTACCACGATAAAAAAAAAATTTGGAATTAGATGGTGGTGGTGGTTGAACAATCTTGTGGCCCACTGAATAGTTTGTTTTGAAATGGTTATTTTATGTGAATTTCACTTCAATAAAACATTGTGTGTGTGTGTGTGTGCCTTAAAATAAACAAACAAGGGGCGCCTGGGTGGGGCAGTTGGTTTAGCGTCTGACTCTTGGTTTTGGCTCAGGTCATGATCTCAGAGTCGTGGGACAGAGCTCTGCATCAGGCTCCATGATCAGCACGGAGTCTGCTTGAGATTCTCTCTCTTCCTCTCCTTCTGCCCCTCCCCCTGCTCGTGCTCTCTTTCTCTCTCTCAAATAAATAAATAAATCTTTAAAAACAAACAAATCACAACTTGAGCTACTCTTAATGTCTTTAAATAACATTGAAGTGTATGTCTTAAAGTATAAGGACATAAAGTACATGTCTCTACAGATATATACTAATCCTGGTGCTTTTTGTAGCTGCAAAGGAACGTGCCGGAGGACCAAGCCAATGAGGAGATGAGGAAATATGAGGAGAACGTGGGCCTTTGATGACTTCATTGGGCTGTTGAACTTCTCTGGAATTGCCTTCCCCTGTAAGGTTACATGAGGTCATGCATTTTCCTCATTGTTTTATTTACTTTTAATTTGAGTGTTTGATTATTGCAGCAAAAGCATCCCAACTTAAACAAGTACCAGAGACTTTCTCCTTATGTAATCCGAAGAACTGGAGGAAAAAAAAAATGAAAAAGGAATCCATTTATCACCATGTAATTCATCATTATTTAAGGGTATATCCACATACTATGTAAAATAACCTATTATACCACCCAATATCTCCCGTAAAAAAAGCGTTCTACAACTTGGGGCACTTTGTTGAATTACTATCTTTATTTTTTGGATGAGAAAATAGCAATGGTCACAAAGCTAAGGAGGTGAATAACCTTCATTTACTAAAGAAACCTTGAATTTGCATGGTGCAGTTGAAACTAGTATTTCAGGAGAGGAAGAGCAGGGCGGATTCTAGCCCTGAGTCTTCTTCGTTCCCTCTGAGGGACTCTCTGTCTGCTTCCCTCTAACACCTCCACACTGGCCCCCAGGATAGTCATTCTGTACTCCCTTGGATGCTCCTTCCCTCAGACTCCTGACTCAGCCAAGATGGGCTGCAACTCTTCCCAACACCATGATGAATCCTGAATGAGACAAACATGGACACAAAGAAGCCGAGTGTCACACACACTATTAAGCTCCTCCAGCGCACTTCTGATTCAGAGATGTAGACTCACAGCATTCTTGCTTTCCAGGCTCTCAGGCCATCCCTCCCCACACTCCGCCTCATATGGTGGGTACTTTAGAAGCCATTGACCAGGCCCCTCAATTCCAGCTGTAGGCCTGCCTTCCCATTGAGGGTGTCACCCTATACCCTAGTGCTTGAGGGCTGGTCTCCTTCATCCCTGGACCCCTTTGCTGCCCCTTTGCAACCTAAGCATTCGGTTCTAATCAGTCTTCTCCATACTCACCTCTTGCCTTTCACCTTGTCTTCAAGGAATGGTCAGCCAGTGGCTTGGTCCCCATTATCAATGCCATGGTGTAATGATCCTTTAACCTTTTAATGATCATGGGATCCACTTACCAGGTTGGACTCTAGGACCTACACACAGTAGGCTTTGGTCACAGAGATAGGTAGAAGCACAGGACTGGCCTGGGAGAGACAAGCTGTAAAGCAAATGGAACACAGCGGGGAGGGAAAGGTGGGGAAGGGGAGGCAGGGTGTTGGGTGCTGTAGTTAAGTCTTCTAGGAGCCACACTGAGAGAGAGGCCAAGTTAAGTAAAGCCATGAGCTGGGTCCCCACTCAGCAAGTGAAAGAGAGACCCCTCAGCTCTGCTATCCTCCTCACCCTCCATTCCAGAGTCTTCCAGGCAGTTCCAGGCACTTAAGGGGCAGAGGACCTACATTTGGCCCTGGGCTTCCCTCTCTGAACTCCAGTGCCTCCCACAAAAAAGTTCCTATGTGTATCTTATGGGAACATTTACATGGGAAGACTTTGTTCCTACACGACAGTGCCCAATTTGAAAATATATGTGAGAGAAGATCCTCTTTACAACATAATGAAAACTCACAACATATTTAGGACTAGTCCTAAGAAAAAGTGAGAGACTTATGTGGAGAAATCCATAAAACTTAATAACGGACATAAAAGAAGACTCAAATAAAAGGGGGTATATACTATATCTGGAAATCTCCATATTATGAAAATATCCACTGTAGAAATTATCTATAAATTCAGTCAATCCCAATAGCCATCTCCCTGGGATTTCTAGTTAAAACGGACAGTTTTATTATTATTCACATGGAAGAAAAGATGCAGAAAAGACTATTTTGAAAAAGAAGAACAGGGAAGGGGATATCCTGCCAGATATCAAAACATATTGTGAAGTTATAGAATTAAAAACAACATAACAATAAATAATTAGACTGATGGAATAGAACAGTGAGCACAGAAACAGACCCGTGAACATATAGGAACTTAGTATATGATAAAGTTGGTAAAGCAATTGAGTGAAAAACTATTCAATTAAAAATGTTGAGAGAAATGAGTACAAAAAAATGAAAATCAAGTTTGCACCCTACTCCACGCCATTCATCAAAAAAACCCCTCTAGGGTACTTAAGAACAAAACATTTTTTAAAAATTACAAAAGAACAGAAAAAGTATAAGAGATTATTTTTATGGTTCTATGGTCAGGAAAGCTTGTGAAATGACTATGATTTTTTTTGTAGATAGAGACAAATTATTCTAAAATTTATATGGAAATGTAAAGGAACTAGAATAGCTAAAACAATTTTACAAAAGAAAAATGAAGTGAGTGTTAGTCTACCCAATTTCCCAGGTGTTATAATGACAGCTGTGTGTTGTTGGTGTGAAGGACACAGATGGTGGGACAGAGCAGAGAACGTGGAAAAAGGACCACACAAATATGCCCAACTCAGTTTTGATAAAGGAGCAAAAGCAACACAATAGAGGAAGGGCAACCTTTGAAACGAAGGGTGCGGAACAATCGGACAATCCAAACGCAAAAAAAGTGAACCTCAATCTAGACCCCATAGCCTGTATAAAAATGAACTCAAAATGGATCATAAACTTAAATGTGAAACATAAAACTATAAAACTTTTAGAAAAACAAACGAACATAGGAGAAGAATCTTTGGAATTTGGGGCTAAGCAGAGTTCTTAGCCTTGACACCAAAAGCACTCTCCATAAAAGGAAATAGTGATAAATTGAGCTTAATCAAAATTTAAAACTTTTGCTTTGTGAAAGGCCCAGGAAAGAGGATAAAAAGATAAGCTGCAGGAGCCCCCCCCGGAGGGGGGGGGCGCTCAGTTGGTTAAGCGGCTGCCTTCAGCTCAGGTCACGATCTCAAGGTCCTGGAATTGAGCCCTGGGTCTAGCTCCCTGTTCAGCAGGGAGTCTGCATCTCCTTCTCCCTCCGCCCCTCCCCGCCCCCGCTCATGCTCTCTCACTGCCTCTCTCAAATAAATAAAATCTTAAAAAAAAAAAAGATAAGCTGCAGACTGAGGGGAAAATATTTGCAAAACACGTATCTCACAAAGGACTATCATCTAGAATACATAAAGACCTTTCAAAACTGAACACTAAAAAAACCAACCCATTAAATTAGAAAATGGGCAAAAGACATGAACTGGTATTTTACTGAAGAGAATATTCTTATGGCAAATGAACATATGAAAAAATCTTCAACATTCTGAGCCATAGGGAAATGCTAATTAAAAACCACAGGAGAAAGCATCACCCACCTATCAAAATAGCTAAAGGAAATATAGTGACAACCTCAACTTCTGACTGGGATGAGAAGAACTTGGATCACCTGTACTTTGCAGGTGGGGACGTAACATGGTCTAGCCACCAGGAAACAGTTTGGTAGTTTCTTAAGAAACTAAACATGTAACTTTGATTCGACCTAACACTTGTATTTTTGAACAATCTGCACACAAATGTTCCTAACAACTTTATATGGAATAGCCCCAAACTGGAAATGACCTGCCCAGATGTTCTTCAACAGATGAAGGGTAAGCAAAGTGGGTGCATCCACACCAAGGAGTAAATATGTCCCAGCAATAAGAAGGAGCAAACTATTGACACCCAAAACAACTCGAATAATTCTCCGGGGAATTATGCAGAGTGAAGAAAGCCAATTCCCAAAGGGGAATTAGAATACTGTGTGATTCCGTTCATGGAACATTCTTGAAATGACAAGATTGTAGAAATGGAGAACAGATTAGTGGTTGCCAGAGTTAAGGATAGGGCGGCAGTGGGGTGGGGTGTAGGAGAGCGAGAAGTCCATGTGGCTCTAAAGGGGGAACATGGGGGCTCTTTGTGCGGAGGGACTTGTTCTGTATCTGCCCCAGTGTCAATGTCTAGGTTTTGCAAGCTGTTACCACTGGGGGAGAGCGGGTAAGGGAGGCTTGAGCTCCTCTGTATTATTTCTTTCAACCACATGTGAATCTATAATATCTCAGGAAAAAAAGGTGAATTAAAACAAATACAAAAGAGGGGCACCTGGCTGGCTCAGTTGGTGGAGGGTGCGATTCTTGATCTCGGGGTTGTGGGTTCGAGCCCCACGTTGGATGTAGAGATTACTTAAGAAAAAAATAAAAATCTTTAAAAACAACAATGGCTACAAAAGAATTAGAGAAAAACATATTATTTTTATGGATTTGTGACGGGGAAAGCTTGTGAGACAAGATACTCCACACAGAAGCCATTGAGGAACGGATATCAGTAAATTCAACCGCATCAAAACACACCATCACGAAAACTGAAAGCCAGCAACCGACTGAGGGAAATACTTGCAACAGTTATAATATGCACACAGTTGATATACAAAAATGTAAGTATATTATAAATCAATATGAAAAAGTAAACAATACACAAGGAAACAGTGTAAAGGATATGAAAGGACAGTTCACAGAAGGAGAAATCCAAATGGTCAAGAAACACAGGAAAGGGTGTAATATCTCAATAATAAAGGAAACGTAAATGAAAAGAATGAGAAGCCATTTTTTATTCTAACAGGCAAGCAAACTAGAAAGTAGGGCTGATAAAGATGTGGACTAGTCTCATATTTTGTTGGTGGGAATATAAATTAGTAGAATCACTTTGGAGGGCAATTGAAAGAATCTATTTAACTTTAAAATGCACTTACCTTATGATCCAGTAAATCTGTTTCCTGGTACGTTCTTAGGGCAATTGTCCTGTGTACCCAAGGCAGCAGGTAAAGGGCTCTCTTGTAGCTTCCCTTCTCATGGTGAAAACTGGAAATGGCCTCAGGGTCCATCACTGGGGGGATGGTGACAGAAGTCACTATGGACTAGTGTCCGTACAGTGTATTGGAAGTAGTAAAAGCAAGTTGCTGAATAATACGTAGAGAATGGGAGATATCATTCATGTAAACACACACATAGTTCCTGGAGGTAATTTTCATTTTAAGTGGATGACCACAAACCTCAAATGATCATGCCACACAGCCTGGTAATCCTAAAATGTTTCCCTAGTAAGTTTATTTTCTCTTTCTAAAATTATTATTTTGTATCTTCTCCCTCTTCACCTGTCCCACATCCCCTACCCACTTTACATCCAGCTGGTGACTTTGCTTAACACTTCCACCAAAAAAAAAAAAAATTAAAAATAGAATTACCATATGATTCAGAAATCCCACTTCTTGGTAGATGTCCAAAAAAACTGACAGTAGGATCTTGAAGGGTTATTTGCCTGCGCATGTTCATAGCAGCATTATTCACAGCAGCCAAAAGGTGGAAACAACCTAAATATCAACACATGAATGTTTAAAAAAAGGTGGTATATACATCTCATGAAATATTATTCGGCCTTAAAAAGGAAGGAAATTCTGACACATGCTACAATGTGGATGAATGAACTTTGAAAACATTCTGCCAAGTGTAATAAGCCAGACACAAAAGGACAAAGTGTGTATGATTTCACTTACATGAGGTACTTAGCATAAGCAAATCCATAGAAAGTAGAACAGAGCTTACCGGGGGCTGGGGAGAGGGAAGAATGGGAAGTTCCTGTTTAATGGGGACCGAGTTTCTGTTTGGAATGATTCAAAAGTGCTGGAAATGGATGATGGTGATGGATGCACCACATCATACAATGTACTTAATCCCACTGAACTGTAAAACTAAAAACGGTTAAAACGGTAAATGCTACATTTTGTATATATTTTATCCCCTCATACCTACAAAAAGAGTGAGGGGATTTATTACTCATCTTTCTTCCTGGCAGCAGGACCCACCAGACTACTAGGGTAGGTTAAAAAAAGTCTATCTTGTTTCCAGAGATACCCTCTCCTGCCGTCAGCACTAGCAAAGAGGTGGCAATGGGTAGCCGTGTTGGATGATGGGCGTCTGCGTGCTCCGTGAGCACCAGCAGCTAGTACCCGCATGCTGATCCTGCACGCTCGGTGCTCTAACGAGTCCTGCCCATTTCCAGGAGGTCTGCGAGGTCCTACCCATTTCCAGGAGGTCTGCGAGGTCGTCCACAGACGACCCAGCCTCCCGTGCCTGTCGGCACACCCCCAACCAAGATAGTCCCTGTGTGGATACCACCGACAGAACTTCTGCCAGCAAATAGGAAGCGGCAAAAAAAAAAAAAAAAAAAAAAAAAAAATAGGAGGATCTGAGGGGAACTTGTTTGTAAACTGATGGCTTATTCCAGCCCAGTCTCTGGCCTCCACATGTCCAGGTTTTAAGCCTGCTCCGTGCAGCTGAGGTTTGCATCGGGATCTGCCAAGCAGACCCTGCAAACGAAACCATGCAAACGAAATGGCCTTTGGCTCCTCAGACTTTATACATCCTTCCAGACTCCCACAGCCCACATCTTCTGCCCGCCACCATGTGCTTTAGGAAATGCATGAGCCATAAATCAGATTAATCTCAGGAAGGTCCCCTCGCTTAATGGAACACATGTAGTCCATCAAAGTGGCTACAAGGCGATGGGCTTTTAAGTGAACCTCATTTTCCCACTGATTGTCATTCTGAAATCAGGAATATGCTCTTCTGGAGAAAAATGATTGGTCGTTTAGGCATGATTTTTCTCAGCTTTATTGAGGTATAATTAACACATAAAGTTGTATATATTTAAAGTGTACAAGGTGATGATTTGATATAAATATACATTGTGAAATGATTTCCACAATCAAGTTAATTAACACGTTCATCATCTCATGGTTACTTGTGTGTGTGTGTTTGTGTGTTAAGATCTATTCTTAACAAATTTTAAGTATATACCACAGTATTATTATCTATAGTCCCCAAGCTGTACATTAGGTCCCCAGAACTTACTCATCTTATAACTGAGAGTTTGTGGCTTTTGACCGAAATGTCGCCATTTCCCTCCACAGCCCCAGCCCTGACCACCACTACTCTACTTTCTGAGTCTGTGAGTTCTATGGTTTGTTTGTTTTTTCTTTAGAGTCCCCATATAAAGGGGACAGTATTTGTCTTTCTGTGTCTCACTTATTTCACTTAGCAAAATGTACTCCGCGTTTATCCATGTTGTTGCAAATGACAGGGTTTCCTATTTTTAATGGTTGCATGATATTTCATGATACACAATCACATTTTCTTTATCTACACCTCTGTCAACAGGCACTGAGGTTGTTTCCATAGCTTCGCTCTTGTGAATATTGCTTCAGTGAACAGTTCCTCTTTTTAGTAGCTGAATAATATTCCATTATGCATATAATAAAAATAAAAGTATATTTGTTGCAATGCACATATAATGCCGGGAGTACAGATATCTCTTTGAGACAGTGATTTCATTTCCTTTGGATATAGACCATAAGTGGAATTGCTGGATCATATGGTAGTTCTATTTTTAATTTTTTGAGGAACTTCCATACCGTTTTCCATAATAGCTATACCAATTTACATTCCCAAGGTTCCTTTTTCCCACATCCTTGCCAACATTCTTTTTTTTTTTTTTTTTAATAATAGCCATCCTAACTGGTGTGAAATGAATTCTCCTTGTTGTTTTGATTTGCATTTCCCTGATGGTTAGTGATGTTGAGCACCTTTTCATATACCTGTTGGCCATTTGTATGTCTTCTTTGGAACAATATTTATTCGGGTCCTTTGCCCACTTTTAAATCAGATTATTGCCTTTTTAATCTGTTGATTTCTGATGCATTTTCTGTCAGTTCCTCTGAGAACTTTATTATGAAAATAGCAGCTCAGAAAGACTTGACCTCTCTAAGAATTGCTTGGCTATTTACACATCCATCACAGATTTATTAAATACCTACCACACAAATGTCACTAAGAATATCATGGTATCCTTGCCCTTATGGAGCTTATAGTCTTGTGGGACAGTCAGACATTAGACAAATAATTATATATATATACACAGACATAAATACACATATAATAAAGAAAAAGGTCAGGAATCAGAGCACTTAATAAGAGGGTTATAACCCAGAGAAAACTGAACTGAGGAAGTAAGGTGTGAACTGAGGTCTGATAGATAATTAAGTAATTTTCTTTACAGATATTTATTGAATGCTGACTGTGGTCCAGGCACCATTCTAGGCTATGCAGATGCAGTGATGAGCCAGCCAGCCAAAGTCCCTGTCCTCATGGAGCTTCCCTCTAGTCACAGTTCATGAATGACGTTGGGGTCATGAGAAGGGCAGTCAGAGGGAGAGCAGGAACCAAGGGCCTGGGGCAGAAAGGAACATGGCACTCTCAAGGGACAGCTGTGTGCTGTTTGGCTGGGGCCCAGAAAGGGGGAGACAGTCACAAAAGAAGCTGGACTGGTAGACAGGGGCCCAGACCAGAGCCTTGGGACTTCGGATGCCAGTAATGCAACCATCAGAACACATCGGCCTTAATGGTCCCATTCCCAAGCGCCACCCACCGGCTTTATACCCATTGATGATGGTGGCTTGCTGGACTTGGCAATGGGCTGATTGCTTCAGACGTCATCCGACCAGCTGGGTTTTGCTTTCCCACGTGCGTGTGAGGCAGATGGCAGCAGCCCCAGCACCTGGCCACCACAAGATAGACTCGCGGGACACCTGCACTCCCTAGAGTGTGTGTGTGTGTGTGTGTGTGTGTGTGTGTGTGTGTGTGGTTCCTTTGAGGACATCTTTTACTTGCTTTTACAATGCTGCTTACCAACCTGCGACCATGAGCGAGTTACACAATCCCCCGGGCCTCAGATTCTCTGCTGTCCTACGGAAGATAGTAATACCTCCACTGTGGTGTCGGATGACACGTGGGAAAGCGGACATGCATGTGGAACTGCCCGGCACAGTACCCGGGACTCAGGTCTCGGGAGACGGGCATCCCTAAAGCTATCGCCTCTCATTTACCCGTATGCAGTTTGGAGTTTTGTTAAGTGAATTTCTGTGAAGCAAGTGCTGTCTGTTCTCAAATTACAGTTAACTGCTATTTTCCGGGGCAAGAGGTTCTTAGCAAGGCTTCCTCTTGCAGTGGTGCAGGACCGGCCGGCAGAGATGGTGGAGGGAGCACCTTCGAGCTCTAAGGGTGAGACTTCATCCCGTAACAAAGAAGCAGCGAGGATCAAACCCAGGCCTTTGTCTTCCCCCTTTCGCGGGGACCAAAGTCATGTGCGGGCATGTATGTGAGAGTGAGCCATGTGACCACGTCAGGGCTCTAAAGCTAGTGCCTCTGAACGCTGGTCTCAAAACAAAATAATTGCATACAGACATTCCTTTTGATCACATTCTAATACCGATTTACAACTCTGCTTCCTTGTAACCCCAAAGAAAGCCCTAATCATGGGGCGCATACCAAAAATGAGACTTTTGGCTGTGTAGGAGTGGGTGTCTGTAAGGATGTATTTGTGTAGGGGCAGTGAGTGGAGATTTACTAATGTTTAGTTCTCCTTCCCCAAATTAAGCTCTCCATGTGGCTAGTGGGATATTTTCATCTGAATGGCTCAGTTGAGCACTGGAGGCAGAAGACAATTTTTTTGTGGTTTGCTGGAGGCCAGGCAGTTTTTCCATTCTGTTCTTTTATTATGATCATGATTACTTCATTACCTACCCCTGATGGGGTTTCTTTGGGTCCCAGTCTGTTTTTAATAAGAAGCAGACTAAAAACAAAGTTTTGGTTGTGTTTGAAATCTTCAGCTCTTTTTCTGAAATAATAGGTTAAAGAATTCTATTTGTCTTCTGAGGTTCTGAGCTTGGCTCAGAAATGCTCTGACCCAAGTCCTTTGGGAACAGGGTGATGGCACTTACAATAGCACCATCAAATGCAGATTCTTGGGCTCTGTGTCCATCCACTGAAGCCGAAGCTCCAAGGGGAGGCCCAGGAAACCGCACTTTTACAAACATTGCAGGTGATTCTTGTACACATTAATGTTTGAGAACCGAGTAAAGGAAGAAAAACCCATCAGCAGTATTTTTCTTTTTTTTTTTAGCAATATTTCTAATTGTGATATAATCCAAATGCCATAAAATTCACCAATTTAAAGTGTACAATTCAGCGGTTTTTAGTGTATTCACAAGGTTGTGCAACCATCACTCTCCGATTTCAGAGCATTTCTAACGGTCCCCCTCCCCTGAAGAAACCTTGTACGTATTAGCAGCTAGTCCCAATTTCCCCCTCCCCCAGCCTCTGGCAACCACTAATCTCTTTTCTGTTTCTATGGATTTGCCTATCCTGGATATTTCTTTTCTTTTCTTTTTTTTTAAATCCTGGATATTTCATATAAACGATATAACTTATGGTTTTTGGGTTCAGCTTCTTTCACTGAGCATAGTATTTTCAAGATTTATCTATATTGTAGCATGTTAGAATTCATTCCTTTCTGTTGCTGAGTAATATTCCCTTACGTGGATGCATCACATTTTCTTTATCCATTCATCAATTGATTATTAATCAATATTTGCCAAGTACCATTTATGTGCAAGATGGTCTGTTGGGCTGCCCAGAGAATGGAAATGGGTTCTCTCCAAGAGTGCAGGGAATCAAGAATGAATGAATGAATGAATGAACGGATGAACCAGAGGCCACACACACCAGAAAAGAAAGTTACTTGGAGAGGCAGCATGGTGCCCAGCCAGGTGGTGGGTGATGCTGCCCATGTTCAGGGCCCACAATGACGGATCACTCAGCCTTTACTGGAGGTTGGGTCTAGGCCCTGAAGTCCCAGAGATGAATCAGATGTGATCCACCCCACAGAGCTCACAGACTATGAAGGAGGCAAAACATGTACCCAAATTAGTATAATACAGGGTATCCATGGAGGGTGGGGCAGAGGGGGTGAGGGGGGAGGCCCCTTTCAGCTCAGGGACTGGAAAAAATGAAGGGAGAGGTAGCCTTAGAAGTGAGCTTGGCAGCTTGGGTAGGACTTAAATGGGTGATTGACAGTGAGAGCAAGTTACCGAAAGGTCATAGAAATGTCTGACAGGAGCTCAGGGACAGAGTTCCAGGACACCTGTCTTACTTAGGTCTGTGGTCGTGAACCCTGGCTGCACATCAGAGTTGCCTGGGCATTTAAAAAAAACTCCCAAGAGCCCTGCCACTCAAGATTCTGTCTTAATGAAATTGCTTGAGGGTGACCCCAGGCAGTCATCTTTATTAAAACCTCCCCAAGGGATTCTAATGAGCAGCTAGAGTCGGGAACCACTGACTTGGATCCGAGGAGAGACTGTTGGACATTAGCTTGGAGCATTAGGTTGAGTGGACTGGAGACAGGTTGGTCACATCACCTATTGTCCAAACTGGGACACTTCTTTTGCATGAGAGGAGGTGTTGTTAATTATCATGCCAGGGCAGGCTCAGTCGGTTAAGCGTCTGCCTTCGGCTCAGGTCATGATCCCAGGGTCCTGGGATCGAGCCCCATGTCAGGCCCTGCTCGGCTGGGAGCCTGCTTCTCCCTCTCCCTTGGCCTGCCGCTCCCCCTGCTTGCGCTCTCTCTCTATCAAATAAATAAATAAAATCTTAAAAAAAAAAAAATCATGCCAGGGCAGCAGGCATAAACCAGACCATCCCAGACAAACTGGACTGCATGGTCACCTTAACCGCAGAAGACCCTGAACGTGGGCTGTGGGATTTGTGCTTCACCTCAACACAAGTGGGAGCCGTTGGAGGTTCTGGAGCAGAATACTGACACCTAATAAAACTGTGCTTTAAGAAGATTAAGGAAACAGCAGGCTTAGGCAGATTGGAGGAGAGAGGCTAGGGGCAGGAAGGCAGAGGAATCTGGGCAGGATTGACCTGGGACAGCGAGAAGGCAGATGGAGTGCTGGAATGAGAGGTGCACCCCCAAGACCACTCCAAGTACACCTGCCGTTTAAATAAAAGGTGCACTTGCTGGGCAGTCCTTGCTTCAAGACAAGTCCATTCGCTGAGTCATTGTCTCTTTCTTCTACACGAAGGTAAAAAGTGGGGGGTGGGCAGTCAGGCTCCCCCAGCGCCTGAGGCAGCGTCTCGTAGGGAGGTCCTCTGAGGACTCTTTGCACAGTTGCCTCTGCTCATTTGTGAACTGTGAGAACTCCAGGAAGTCGGCCTTGGCGCCCTGCCCCAGCCCTGCTATGTCCAGGCCACTCCCTTGAGAGTTTCTGCCCCTTAGGAAGACCCCAGTCCTTCTTTTCTCCAGCTTCCGGATCAATCCTTCTCTCTCCCTTTGTCTCCTGCCTCATCGTAGAGCTTTAGGTGAGATATACCCCTGCCCCACACAGCCCGAGGCCCCAGAACTGGGTGTGTTTGGCTGTGAACATGAGAGTTCACAGCCTCCCCTTCTCAGAGGCTGGCACCCCAGCAGGTGGCACTGAGTCAGGCCTTTGCCCTCCATGTCCCCTAATCCCCAAAGCAGAAAGTGGTGGCCCAGGAGCTGGAGTGGGAGAAGGAAGACGCAGAACCCCCTACCTCCCCACCACCAGGCTGTGCTCCCTAGCGGAATCCAGTGGGGCACAGAGGGGTGCCCTCATGCCGAATGCATGGTCCACAGTGCAGGGTGGGAGGTTGGGAAGGGGAGAGGAAGTGGAGAGCAGAATGACCAGCTTCCAAGCACTCTACCTCTTCATTTCCCTCCTTTCCAGCCTGGGGAAAATATGTTGAATTATCTCAAATAATCTCAGAACATCAACACATAAATGCATACCAAACTGCTCCTGCCTTGCACTCACCCTTGTGGTGGCCAGGGAGGGCACTGGCAGCAGGGACAGTCCCAGCCCGGCTTCTAGCGTGTCCGGGAGTTGACAACAAGATGCCTCCCTGCAAGACAGCAGGGGACAAAGTGTGGCTGCCTCTGGCCTGGAAACCACATTCTCCCTGCCCTCGGACCCGAGGGGTGACCACAGCTGCACCTGGAGCCCAGGAGCGCAGCGGATAGGCCAGCCCTGGGTTCCGTGGCCTGGAGGCTGGGGCCAGAGGGCAGCTCGGTTCCTCCCAGCAGGAGAGGAGGAGAGGAATTCCAGATGCGTCCGTGTGCAGCTCTGTGATAGAATCTTCAGTGCTGGAGGCTGGGACTTCAGTCTCTCAAGAAGTAAGTGGATGGTCTCCATGTCCTTATCTGGAGAATGGGCACACTGCAAATTTGCTGGTTCCAGGTAGTTTACCAGGCCAGAACGTTCCCTTCTTTCTAATGCAAGTTGCTATCAGCTCCTTCTTTGTCTCTACAACTGTGTAAGAGCCACTTCTTTGTTCAGGGAACTGTCCCACTAGTGGCCCCTCGTGGTTGCCCACAGGTTAGGCTAGTGGGTCCTGATGTCTCTGGGGAAAGGATGGAGCCGGTTCCGGGGGGGGTTGCCTACAAAGGCAAGGCCCCTCTATGTGCCTGTGTGAAGGAGCGGGGAGTTCACTCTTTCAGGGCCAAGGAACATCTGGGAAGAAAGGGATGGAGACAAAGCCCCCTTCCATGTTGAGGCTGGAATTCCTCTGAGCATGTGCCCCTGCAGGGGAGGGCACCAGGAAGAAAGGGGGGGGGTCAGAACTCGTGGCCTGGCTTAATTTCAGGGCGTCTATGTGCCTGGGCCCGAAGTGTGGCTAAGAGCAGAATCCGCCCTGGGCTCAGCTGTCTCTGCCATGGTCATGCTGTGTGTGGGAACACGGCTACGTTCAGAGAGTGAGCTCTCGGCCTGACGCTGGGCACCTCTGAGGGCCCAGTGAAGGGCAGATCACAGCAGAGTGCAAGACAATTCTCCATAGAGACACCATAGTGCTGTTCCAGAAGCAACGGGAATCAGGACCTCTTGATTTTCCAGTGTGTCTCCGATTGCCATTTGCAGTCAGAATTACTCCTAGGACTGAGTATGCCCCCAAGTTCCTTGGGGAGTGGGTGTGGGTAGTGGGTGTGGGATGAGGTTTCCTGTTAATACAGGTAGATGGAGCTCAAGTGATTATTGAATAAATAGAAGTGACTGAATTTAAGCCCCAAACTAATGCAGTGTGTTTGCTTAGGAAAAAGTCCAGAAAGTTATACAACAAAAAGTCATTAGTCATTGCCTCTAGCTGGTCAGATATCAGGTGATACTATTCTTTTTTCTTTTAATTTATCTGTGTTTTCCATTTTTTTCCTATAGTACAAACTCATGTAATTACTTGAGTTATTAAAAAAACTTTTATTTTATTTTTTTAATTTTTATTTATTTATTTATTTATTTAAAGATTTTATTTATTCATTTGACAGAGAGACGCAGCGAGAGAGGGAACACAAGCAGGGGGAGAGGGAGAAGCAGGCTTCCTGCAGAGCAGGGAACCCGATGTGGGGCTCAATCCCAGGACCCTGAGATCATGACCTGAGCCGAAGGCAGACGCTTAACGACTGAGTCACCCAGGTGCCTCCTAAAAAATACTTTTATAGTGGCTCAAAAAAATAATTATTATCTAGAGGTCCCAAGGAAAGGCTACATTATGTCTGCTCTCATCTATCTGTTCCAGGAGGTGGAGAAGAATACATCGTGTTTTGGAAAGATTTTTCTTTTCTTTTTTTTTAAGATTTTATTTATTTATTTGAGAGAGAGAATGCACATGAGGTGGGGGGCAGCAGGGAGAGGCAGAGGAAGATAAGACCCTGAGATCATGACCTGAGCCAAAGGCAGATGCTTAACCGACTGAGCCACCCAAGTGCCCCTGGAAAAATTTTTCTTTCTTTTTAAAAATTTATTTAAATTTATTTAATATTAATTATTATTATTATTAATTATTTATTAATATTATTAGTTTCAGAGGTAGAGTGCAGTGATTCATCAGTCTTATATAACACCCAGGGCCCATTCCATCAAGTGCCCTCCTTAATGTCCTTCACCCAGTGACCCCATCCCCCCACCCTCTTCCCCCCCAGCAGCCCTCAGTTTGTTTCCTAGATTAAGAGTCTCTTATGGTTTGTCTCCCTCTCTGATTTCATCTTGTTTTATTTTTCCCTCCCTTCCCCTATGCTCCTCTGTTTTGTTGCTCAAATTCCACATATGAGTGAGATCATATTCACCCCAAAGATACAAATGTAGTGATCCAAAGGGGCACATGCACCCCAATGTTTATAGCAGCAATGTCCACAATAGCCAAACTATAGAAAGAGCCCAGATGTCCAACGACAGATGAATGGATAAAGAAGAGATGGTATATTAGAAGAGATGGAAATATTTTTCTTAACCACAAATGGTTAAAATAGAGAAGTGAGGTGCCTACTCGTATGTGTTCAATTATCTGGAGAAAATCAATTAGCAGAATCAGCAGAGCAGAGCTTGACCCACAGCGATGAGGGAGACCGAGCCACGGGGGGCTAGTTAAAGGGGAGGAAGACAGAAGATGTGGGTGGGGCCAGGTGTGGAGCATGATTTCCAAGTCTCTGAGGACGGCTATGGAGCAGAGGGAGCCAGGGTCCCTACTGCGCAGGACTTACAAGGGATGACGTGTCAGGCAGGCCGTATACGGAAGCCTTTCCAGCACGTCTGTGAACGGGATGTCTTAGGAAATGCTGTCATGAAATGACTTCAAACTTCAACTGACAAAGATGTTTTGTCCGGACCTGATTACATCATCTCAAACATGACAGGAGAGTCAGTGAGGATGGGCAGTGAGGAAAGAAGAGGTAGGACAGCTAGTCCAGCCCCAAAGAGAGAAGACAATCAGGGCATGCGTGCCACCAACAGTCGTGCGCAGCTTGGGGGGCTGGGCTCTCGCTGGTGCGGGCATGTGGGGACAGTGCAGGTCCAGTTGGTGTAGGTAGGGAAGAGGCAAGCGGAGTCCAGCTCAGAACGAAGGGACCTGGGGGAAGGGAGGTGTGAAGCTCAAACACTGGCCCATATCATGCATTTGTGCAAATTCGGAGAAGGTGCCCCAAATGGGTGGATGCCTCCTTGCAGGAGGGGACATGGCTAAGTGTAATGTGGGCTGGATTTTATCCCTCCGTTGGCTCCTTCAGACAGCTGCCCTTGTTCGGTATACGGCCTGTGCATGTGTATCCGGAGGCCCCGGGCAGTCCCAGGACAGTACCGGATGGCTGTCCACGAATGACCTCAGCCAGCCCTGGGGATACAGGAGCAGGAGGTGGTACCCAAGTGAGGAGAGCAGTCCCATGTATGGCATGGTACAGAGCCCAGTTCTAAGGCCGGCAGTGAGCTGGAGTTCGAGTGAGGGAAACTGAGGCAGCATCCTATTTGTATGGACAGTGGCAAGGATGCAGGCAAATGGCTGGAGGGTGCGCCTGGAGGGTTTGCCTACCCATGCCTTCAGGACATATCTCTGGCCATGAGACCCCTCTGGAATGTCCCGCCTGCAGAAGTCCTGCCTGCTTTAGAGGGAAGGGATCCCAGCAAGGGCCAGCAGAGTGGGCTTGCGGGAGCATCCGTGAGCCCCACTGGGGACCAGGACTGGCAGGTACGGACCAGGTACCAGACCCACTGATGGCCTTTGCTATTCTTTACGGCAGGAAGAAGAGCCAAACTTGAGCATGTGTCCGAATCATCTGAAAGACTTGCTGGGCCCACCCCTAGGTCTGGGGTGGAGCTGGAGGATTTGCATTTTGTATTTCTAACAAGTTCCCACATGCTGCTGATGTTGTTGGACCAGCGACCAGCGACCACACTCTGAAAAGCCCTGCTCCGTGAGCTGTTCTTCCCTCCTGATGCACAAGGCATTCCCTGGGAGGTGGCAGACACCTGGTTCCTGTCTGCTTCTCCTTGTCAGCTCTCGGTCCCTGGAGGGTCCCCTTACACTACCCCTCCAGGCCTTTGTGAGGTGCACTCAATCTCCTCCGCCTGGTAGGATTTTACACCTGTTCCCTCCTTCTACTCTCGAGTTTCTCTGAAACAGCTGATCTTTCTGAGGAAGGATTGGCCACTCCCCGCTTTGGGCAGTGGTCGGAGCTGGGGTGGTCCTTTGATCTCCTGCTGCTCCTGGCGCGTCTGTGCCCAAGGGGCAGCCACAGACCCCAGGGAGTGTGGACCCCAGTTCTGGGCCCTCCTGGCAGGTGTAAGGACTAAGAGCTTGGTTACTGGCTGAGCAGTGATTCTTTCCCCTGACATTCCGCTACAGCCCTAAATCAGACCCGTTCAGTGGGAGAGCCAGGTTCGAAGCGCATCACAGCCTGTGATGCTGGAAGGAGCTCCTGCCCCTGCCAGGGCCCCAGGGCCCCCGGCGCTAAAGGGAAGCTGCCCCAGGTACTCCCAGAGACCCATCCCCGTTCTAGCATTTCTTGACTCCCAGGAGAAGATGGATCAGAGAAAAGAGAGGGTTTGCTGGCAAGGGGTGGGGTAAAGGTGATGTCAGCTGTGGTGAGCTGGGCCTGGGAAGGCAGTGTGAGTCACTGGTCATGACAAGGAGGGGCTGGGGAGCCAGGGAAGGCTTTAATGAGGAGTCATGTGGTCACGCCACTGGTGAGAAGGCTGAAGGCTGGGGCTGGCAGTGGGGCTGGGCCTCGGGGCCGGTTAGCCTCTGGCCCAGGGGGCTGGATCTTTAAGGCCGTGCCGGAGCCCTGACCCGGGACTGTGTGGGCGACTTATGGGAGGCCTCTGTGTGGCCAGGCCCTCCTGGCAATTCTCACCGGCAAGGGGGCTGCCTGACCCTCTTTGCTCGACGCTCCAGTCCTGGGGTCACTTCACGAAGGTTCCTGTTCCTCTGCTGGTCTCTTAGTGCCTCAAAGGCAGGGACCAGGAGTCCCCCATTTTGCATTGTCTTGCACGGCTTAGCTCAGCCCAACGCAGGACACACTGTGGGGACCGACAGTCCGATTCAGTCCAAAGGCAACTGGGTTGGAGGCTGAGGGTCCGACGGGCCCTGCTCCCTCCCATGCTTCTTGCCCTTGACCCTTCTCTGCCCGTTGTGGCTTTTGCAGAGACCCCGGGTGCTTTGCTGTGCTGGCCACCATGTGGAGAGGGGCGGGCGCACCCAGGTGAGAGCGCCTTAGCCTCCCAGGCTCACAGACCAGGTGGAGACGCACCCATGCTCCCGCAGCTCCAAGGCCAGGCAGCCCCGGGGCCTGCGGCTCGTGCTTCCTGCCCAGAGGGCACCTGGCTCACGGCTGCCCGACCTTCTTCGCGGCTCCAGCTCTGCCACACACGCGTGCTCCTGAGGTCCCCTTTCTTTTCTGGCATCGGTTTCCTCCTCTGTGAGTTCGGAGCAGGTACTCTTGAGGGACCGGGTTCCCTGACGCAGGGTGTGTGTTACGCCAGTCGTCCTGTTGTTTAGTGCAAATCGCCACGGCAGGCAGGAGAGGGCTTGCGTCCCTGGATTCCTGGGGCTGGGCCGAGCTGGGCCCAGAGCCCCGGGGAGATGTTTGGGGGTGCGCAGGCATCTTGGGCCCTTGAGAGAAAAGGAGGTACTGGGAGGGAACCCGAGGTGGGGGGTGTCTCCAAGTGGGTCATGGCGGGGGGAGGCAGTGCCCCCTTAGCAGGGGCTTCTGGGCAGGTGGAGACTGGCTTGGGAGGTTATCTGAGGGCACAGGAAATATCTGGAATCTATGGGAATGGGAACTCAGGTCAAAGGGCACCTCAAATTAAAATTTAAAAAGCCCTCTGTATGAAGGGAATCAAAGGAGGTAAAGACATTTGCTCTTCCGGAGTCTCCTGCACCTAGCTGTTTGCAGTTAAAATTCTTGTGGGGGCAGACAATGGGCGCTGAGAACGGCTCTTGAGGCCCCGTGGGGCAGAGCTGCCCAGGGGATGAATGTGATTCTCAAGTGCCCTCGAGGACACTCACCCCAGGTTTGACTGAGCAAGCTGATGCTGTGGGGGGATGGGGCGCTCTGGGCTGGGTGGGTTGGGGAGGGGGCCCTCTGTGTCCCCCCGCCCCCACTCTAGGCTGGCTTCTCCTAGAATGAAACAGGATCCGGGATCCTGCTCCGGTCTGAGCCAGGGCAGCTTGTTAGCTGGAGGCCCAGCTCCTTCAGATTTATGGTCTGGAGCCCCTCATCTGAGGGCCAAGGTCTTTTGATCTGAGCCCAGGGCTAGGGGCAGGGAATGCCTGGGTTTTAATTGGCATCAGTCCGGCTGATGCTGACCAAGACTCCGTTTCAGCCCCAGCCGCTATGGCGGATGCTGATTGGCCATGCAGGGGTCTGGGAGGAGGACAGGGGTTTGGTCCTGCTCTGGGACCTCAAGTGCAGAAAGACCAAGAGTGAGAATTAACAGCTCCTGAGGATCATCTTTCTGCAGCACCCCCCGGCCTTGACCCATCCCTGATCCTGACCTCTTTCACTCCCCCCTCTGACCTCACCCAGATCCAGTGTCACGTCCTTCCTCGAGCGGTCGTCCTGTGCCTAGCCTGGAGCTGGGCACCATGAGCCTACAAGGCCAGTTTAGCAGACAGGCAAGATACACACCCAGCTGGAACTAACAGACAAAATAATAGGCCGTGCTTTGAAGTCCTAGACTCCCTCAGTCCAGGGTGTCAATTTGCATGAGGGTTTTCTTATGTGTTGTTCTTTTGTTTTCTGGCTGAAGGAGGAGGAGGGAGGTATATATACGGGGTACTTGGAGACAGAGAGACTTTAGGGAGAGGAGGGGGAGGAAGAAGAGTGGGGAGGGAATTCAGCTATTCCAAAACCTAGCTTAAAAGGCCGACTTTTCACATCTCTGTGCCCCACTAAATACTCTTTGGGCTTAAGTTAGATGGAGCTGGGCTTCTCTCCTGAACAAGGTGAGTAGTGAACAAACAAAGGAATGACAGTGTTGATGATCATGGACATTTTTTCTCAAGCATCGGTAGGGTGTCCCACTCCTGTCCCACGCTGGGCCTTCGTGGGATGGGCAGTAGCTAGGACGGAGGTCCTGCACTCAAGAGTTGACCTTGGTTTCGAGGAGCCAACACTCCAAAGTGAAAGTTGCCAGAAGATGCTGTCATTCTGGGCCAGAAAGGCAGAGAGAAGAGACCAGGGCCCACGTTGCCCTGCTGGCCTGGAGATGCCTCGGGAGCAGGCTGAGGAGAGAGATGCCATTGTGTCCCAGGCTGGTGACCCATGTCACCATGCTGGCTTTGGGGAGACACAATAGTATCTCACTCATGAAAGGCTAGCTCTTTATCACTCATGAAGGATGGATGAGGTTCTCTCAGGCAGAGCAAGGAGGAATGAGGGTATCAGAAAAGGGATCAAGGGTGGGGTTTAGGCAGAAAAGCGGGGCATACTTGCACTGAGGCCAGAGTCCATTTATCTGTAGGGCCTCTGTAAGGTCAATTGTTCTAGGATGCCCTGCTATTGTGTTTCTTCAAGCCCTCCTTCATCTTTACTGGTCACCCAATCTCTTATTTCTGGGAAGTACTAGACACTTCCTCAGGGTTCTCTGGGTAGAGAAACCGTTCCTCATGTATATGGCCTAGACCCCATTTTCCACATTGAAAGAGCTCCTCCCCACCAGCTTCACTGAAGTATAGCTTACATATAGTAAAATTCACCCATTTTAAGCATATGGTTGGATACGTTCCACCAGATGGAAATCGCCATATACCTACCACGGAACAAGATATTGAGGATCTTTACCCAAAGATCATTTTGGGAGCTCCAGTTGCCTTGTCTAGAGTTCACGTACGCAGAACCATACATGTAGCCTTTGGTGTTAGTCTCCCTCCATTTAGCTGTGAAACTTTTGGCTAAAGCTGTTGCCATGCACCTGTGTGGTTGGGCTACGTTACTGCTTTGTTCCTTTTATTACTGAGAGTCACTGTCACTTCCCCAGCTGATGAATGTTTACTTTTCCTGTTTTTGGGATATGATGGCTGAGGCGGCCCGAAGGCTGGGTGTCTGGCTGTCACACTAAGGGGCCCTCTTCACTCTCTCTCACCCTGCCCAAGTGGAGTGGGTGGGAGGGAGGCCAGAGCCTGACCCCGTGGCACCATGGGACCCTGGGAAAGGGAGGGCCCAGGAACCTGAGGGTCGGGGTGTTGAAGGGACTTCCTAATAATAACAACCACTAAGCGGGATCTAAAAGCCCACTGTCTGTGAGCCTCTCCAGTCCTCATTGAAACCATGCGGGGCTGGGGGGCTGTGGCCCCACTTGACAGCTTGAGCAAGCTTACTCATAAAGGCCAGGCACCTTGGAATCACGAGCTATTGGCGGCCAGTTAGGATTCAGGCCTCCTTAGTCTGTGGGCCTCCAAAGCCTCTGCTTCCTCACGTTGTCTTCCTGAAGGAGGTGGGATTATCCTGGGAGTTTGGGAGGTAAAAGGCCATGAGACCAGCAGGGTCGGGAAGGCAGGTAGAGGTCTTCTGAGGTTGGTAAGGACCCTTCTCAGAATCCCATGTAACTGGTGGTAGGTAGGCTGTCTGCCTCCAGGGCCTGCAGAGGAGGGTGGGAAGCTCTCCTGTCTCCTGAGGGCCAGGGGAGTGTTCTCCCTGCCACCCTGGGGTGTTTGGGTGAGCTCTGAAGTGGGGTGGGGGGCAGCTTTGGAGGAACTGAGCACCACAGACCGGGGAGGGAAGGTCCCTGTTGCCCCAGACCCGGGCAGGTGTGGACCTTCCCGCTCTACTGCCAGGTTCCTGCCGTTCCCAGGGAGTCTTAGGAGCAAGGCCATTTCACGTGGGTCTGAGAGCCTCACCGGAGGCTTCCCTTGGGCAGAGTGGCTTCCGTTCACTCTCAGCGGCCTGGGAGCCCCTCCTGAAGGTCTCTGCTTGGCTTTTCATGCTGCTCCGTGGGGGCCGGAGGGACCGGAATGGGGCTGGAAGTTCAGAAAGCTGAGCTGTTCCGGCTCTGCCACTACCTGACCGTGACTGCTCCCTTCCCCTTTCTGGGCCTCAGTTTCCCCAACTGTAAAAGGAAGCAGTTTTAGAGACAGAGGACAACGGTCCTGCTGCATCTGATTCAAGATCTTTGTGGAGTCGTCAGTGAGTCAAAGAGACTGAAAGCGAGAGTCCCCTCGAGGGAGGTGCAAGGTGCTGTCCCTCCCTCTCTGGACACTCTGGGCATCTCCTGGTGGAGCCTCTCTAAGGAAGCAGCTTTTCCAGGGCCCCTCTGAGAACACCCCCTTTGCTCTCTTGCCAGGGCTCCCTGGGGCTGCAGTGAAGACCTGCCCCCCCTCCACAGAAAGCAGGTGGAGCGGGGAAAGATGGGGGGCGGAGAGAAGCAGAAGCAGAGCCACAGTGTGCCAGAGCAAGAGCCGTTCCCTCGAAACCAGGTCAGCCTCTTGCAGCTCCTATTATCCCAGCGAAACCGGGAGAACACACACCTCGGGCCATTTGCTCGGCGTCCTGGTTTTGTGATCAGGGTGCCTGAGCCGGGGAAAAAATGAGTTCATTCCTGCTGCCTCCGCCCCTCTGAAGGGCTGGCTCTGCGTGGCCCCCGCCGGCCCCTCGGGCCCCGCAGCCTGGCCCCGGGCACCCCATCCTAGGAAGGTGGAAGGAGGCCGGCCCCGCCTCAGCCCTCAGCCCAGGGGGCACGGCGGATGTGGAGAAGCTGCCAGCCTCCCATCCTGTTTGAGGGTTCTAGAGTGGGCTGCAGAGGCCGGCAGACATAGAGCCGCGCAGGACAGGGCTGGCCCCTCTGCCACGTCCCCCGGCCCCTGTCTCAGACCTCGGGCCATGCAAGGCACTTCTTTCACAGATGGGGCTGGAGTTAGAGACGGCACGGATGGTTCCTACCTCTCCTGCTTCTGGGATGTTCCTCTGGGAGTCCTTGAATACTTGTGCACCCTGGAAGGTGGCCTTCCCTCCCCCCCCCCTCCCTACCAAACCTCCCTCTCCTGCTCTGGGCCCTGACTCCCTGTTGTTACACCAAAGACCCCAGCCTGAAGGATGGTGATGCCACAGAACAGACGGACTTCGGGGAAGAAGTGCCCACTTCCTGAAAGGTTTGTGCACATCTTGGTCCAGCAAGGCCTTTCAGTTGTCACTTAGGGCCATCCCCTGCCCGAACAGGCCACAGATGTTCCCGGAGCTCTGGCTGCCCTCTCGGGGACCAGCTCTGCCAGATGTCTCAGAGACTTGCCCTCAGACCCGAAATGCTCTGCGGCCTACAGAAAACCTTTCTCCTGACCTGCCCCACGGCCTTCGTCAGCAGCTCCATGACTGCCCTCAGCCTCTGGTCCCTTGGTCAGGTGCTGGGAGAGGGTTTCTGGGCCCGAGGACATAGGTAGTGCGGTGTGCGGAGGAGGGTGAGTTGGAAGATGGTAGGACCAAGGCCATGGTCCTGGTTCCCAGGGGTAAGGGGTGGCCAGCGGAATGAAGGGCAGGCAGGGCAGCAGGCACACGGAGCAGCGAGGATGGTCTCGGGGGCGTGGTCCCAGGATAGGAGCTTGAAGTCAGGCAGGACCGAGGATGGGGAGCCCAGAGCCTGGGCGGCCCAGCTCCCTTCACTTCTGCTTTCCTGGCTTTGCCTTGGGCTCAAAAGTAACCACCTCCACCCAGCAGCTCCGCTCTACCTGTCCAGTAGCCTTTGTCATGTCTGTGGCCTTCCCGTATCTTTTGCATATACTTCCTACGTCTGGAGAATTTTCCATGTTATGAGTCCGCCCAGTTACGGTAGAAGTCAGAACTTGCTCCTCTGCCTGCCGAGGGGCAGTTGCTATGACCAGGCTCTGCTGCTTACACGTCCCTACATGGGAGGGGTCCTCTGTGGGAAAGCACGGTGGTGGGGGCATCTGGCCCTTCTGGGCAGCAGTGACAATTTCTGGGGCCATGCCTAGAGCAGGGTTACGTGTGGTGTGCTGGCGCCATTTTGTCTTCCCTAGGCAGTTCCTGCTCTGTGGCTTGGCGGTATTGTTCTTGGCTTCATGGCATCCAAGTCTGACTCTTTGATCTCCTGAGGGTTCCGTGAGCCTCATTATATCTTTTAATAACTTACTTTTCTGCATAATCTAGCTAGAGTAGATTGTGTTGTTTGCAACTCAGATCCCTGATTGGTTTACCTTTTCTCCCCACTAGGACTCTTAGAAAACTCACCCCAGAAGGGGACAGAGAAGGAATCCCAGCCAATACTAACAGTTATTAACCCTTTAAATTAGCTGGCGCTCATAAAGCATGTCCACGTCCACCATCTTACTTGCTCCTGTGTGACCCATCTCTGAGTTATTAGCGCACCTTCAAATTCTCAGAGATTATGGGATTACCCTTTCCTGTAATATTTAAATACATTGGCTTGAGTCCCTATCACAGATAAGGTTAAGACCTCAAGATGTTCCCCCTCCCCCGCCCAGTGTCTTGGGGAAGTCTTGGAAACAATGAGGTTTATTCCGGTCTGCCTCCAGTGTTCTGCTTCTGCTTGAAGTCCTTACTGTCCTCCTCTCCTCCTTTTCTGCATGGCATCACCTCTGCCCAGACTCCCCTCTCCCTCTGGGCTCCCTCTGCTCCCCAAAGGACCACCACAACAAGGCTGAGACCACCAATACAGGCTGTGGAGCAGAATTTAATGAGATTTAGGAATAAGAAAAGGGAGATGACATCACATAACAGCATGGTAGACACACATAGAAAAGCACGTAAAACATCGATATATGTTTTAACAGGTTATTTTATTTATCTTTTTTAAAGAATTTATTTATTTATTTGACAGAGAGAGAGACACAGCGAGAGAGGGAACACAAGCAGGGGGAGCGGGAGAGGGAGAAGCAGGCTTCCCGCGGAGCAGGGAGCCCGATGCGGGGCTCGATCCCAGGACCCTGGGATCACGACCTGAGCCGAAGGCAGACGTTTAACGACTGAGCCATCCAGGCGCCCCTCAACAAGTTATTTTAAAGTGAACACCTGTATAACCATCACCCAAGTCAAGACATAAGACATTGCCTCCAGAAGCCTCCCATGTGTCCCTTGTATTCTATGTATTGTAAAATATATTGTACATTCAGAAGAGCGTGTTGAACGGATAGATGCAATCTGAAGAACAAGCATGAGATGAGCACTTGTGGGTGTGTTACATGTCGTGTTACTAGTACCTTAGAATACTTTTGTGTGCCACTCCCCGATCGTATCACCCCCCCACCCCCAATCCTTTCGTTCGATTTTCTGTGTGTATACGTCCTCCCAGATAGTGGAGTGTTTAGTGGTTGTATCCATCAGCACTCTGGCAGGAAATAGCACACAAGCAGGGCAACCGGGGGAAAGATTAATGAAGAGACTGTCTACAAGGTGTGAGCAGAGTGAAGGGAAGCCAGGGCTGGTAACATTACTACTCTTAGACCTGAGGAGTCAAGAGGAAGAAGCAGTTCCCAGAACCTGGAGGGAGAGAACCCACGCTGGGGCCTTGACTAGATGGTGGAGCCACCTTCTGTGATGGGACCAGAAGGGGCCAGGGCCAATCTGCTTGGCCTCCCTCTCCTTCTTCCACGTCCTGCCGCTACTTCCATTGGCCAGACCCAACTGGACACCAGTGAGCTCAGCTCACAAAGGAGCCCAACCAGGTGACTGTAAAGGTCAGCTCCTGGGTTTGGAGTGGGGTGGAGAAGGGTGAAGAATGGATCTGGGGGGCGCCTGGATGGCTCAGATGGTTAAGCGTCTGCCTTCGGCTCAGGTCATGATCCCAGGGTCCTGGGATCGAGTTCCGCATCGGGCTCCCTGCTCCTTGGGAGCCTGCTTCTCCCTCTGCCTCTTTCTCTCTCTCTGTCTCTCATGAATAAATAAATAAAATCTTTAAAAAAAAAAAAAAAGAATGGATCTGGATTAGGTGAGGGAGAGGGGGGCAGATAGAGCCAGAATTGAGAACCAGAGTGGCAAACACAAAGCTGGCATCTAAGGGAAAGCCTGCTGGTGTTGGTTGAAGATAGAGAAGATAAGCTGAAAGAGTCCTTGGGGGCACTGTATGGCTTCTGAATCGCCAAGAGTTTACAAAAGCCCTTTCTGGAGACATTGCTGGAGAAGGCCACGAGTGAGCCAAGGGCATCTGGTAGGGCTGGGCTGTGGGCCACATACAGGACACCTGGCAGAAGAGTGAGCTGCTTTACACTTTTCCATTCATTATAAGCTCCCTACAGCCTACGTCCTGTTCTCGGGAGCAGGGTAAACCAGAAAGCCCTGTCCGGTGGCCACAGACCAGGACAGGAAGCCATGAGCTTCACCAGCACATGGTCAAGTCAAGTCCAGGGCAGAGCAGATCTGGGCCAGGCTCATCCAGGCCTCTGTCCTCAGGATGGCAAGACAGCCCAGTGCCAGTGGGCTTGCTGGTGGTGGGACAGACTCCCTGGGGGTGACTCTCTGCCTCCTATCTGGGTGGGCTCTGCTGTGTCCTTTCTTTTTCCCTCAGTTTACTCTTAAGTTTGGGGGACATATTGTCCAGCAGTTTCCTGAAAACATATTGCCCAGGAGGGATTGTGATGTCACACATCTCAAACTGTCTTTATCCTCATACATTATTGGTCATTTGGCCTGATGGAGGGTTCTAGATTAGAGAGATTTCCTCTACCATCTCAGATATTCCTTCATTGTCTTCTTGTGTCCCCAGTACTACTGAGGAGACAATCAAAGGCATTCGGAT
Source organism: Mirounga leonina (assembly GCF_011800145.1). NCBI lineage: Eukaryota > Metazoa > Chordata > Mammalia > Carnivora > Phocidae > Mirounga > Mirounga leonina. The sequence continues at coordinate 8,281,692 of NW_023270305.1, read as the reverse complement.
TCCTTGGCATGTGACCTGTTTTCCGTCACTCCCTAATGCTCAGAGAAGTGTGTCATGGCCCTGGGTGCGTGCAATGTTGCACAGCTGTGCCTGGGGTGGGTCTGTTTTCACCTTTCCTCCAGGCTCTTCTCTCTGTGATTTCCCGCCAATATCGGATCTCCTGGGCCAATCCTCCAATAGCTGAAAGCTTTTCTCTCCTACTTTCCATTTCTGTGTCATCTTTTTTTCCTTCTGATTTCTAGGAGAATTCCTCAATTTTTCTTCCAGTTTTATCTTCCAAACCTCCTACTGCTGCTATCATGTTTTTAATTTCCAACAGTGTTTTGTTTTTGTTCTCAGAGCTTTAATTTTCTTAAGTCACTCTAGGGTGGGGCTGGCCAAACATTGTCTTTGCTGGGGAGAGATCTGGGTGTGCCATTTGTCGGGACAGCCCCAAACATCAGTACTAAGGTTTTCCTCTTGAGCAGGCCAGGCTTTCCAGAGAAGACTCTTCTAACCTCCTGCCCAGAGGGGAAAGCTGTATCTGCTAGCATTTCAGGGTGCTTGGAGCTGAGGGAGTGCTGGGGATAGGGTCACAATATGCACAGAATTCCCCAATTTCCCTGCTTTCTCTTCAGCACCCCCCAAATTGTGCCTAATCCCCAGCAGGATGGGGAAGGGGATAAGGGTCCAGGCATCTGACTGTTCCTTAAACAGTCTCCAACCCATCCTCCCTTGTAACTCCCTCTTCCCCCCTTCCACCTGCAGAGAGTCCCACTACCCCAGTTTCTGAGCCTTTTGAGCATCCCACTTGCGCCCCTCTGCCCACCCCCACTGGCTTTGGAAGAGCCTTTCTCTCTTGGTTAGGCCAGTTACTGCTCATCTGCTGGTTTCCCACGTTGGCCTGTGGTTCTTTCCTCTTTGGTTTTCCTCATGCTTCCCCTCTTGCTGTTTCAGTGAGATCTGGGGGAAAAGTGACACTAGATGTATATGTTTAAGCTGAAACTTTAACCTGAAACCCTCAAGTATTCATCTTACAGGAGCCCCCTGGGCACGTCTTGAGAGCAGGAACTCCTTGGCCCTCTCCTCCTCCTCCTCAGCTCCCCCAGTGCTGTTTGGATGTCCCCCTCTCCACCCACACCTCTGAGCCCCCCTCCAAGGCCCTTATCCCACCACGAGGTCCAGGCCACACCCCAGATTCTTTTCAATGTCCTACTCCAAGCCGTCTGGCCCTCCCGCTCTCCTCCCCTCTTCATCCAGGCCGGATCCCTGTTGTCCGCTTAAAGCGGCCATCCGTGGGCTCTGCCGTCCCAGACCACGGAGCCCTCCCACACACCAGGCAGGTGCGTGGTGTAAGGCAGCGGGGCGCCCCTGGCCAGGTGGCCTCTTCAGAGGAGCCGTGGGTGTGGGCTTGGGCTGACGCTTCTGGGGTGCGGGGCCACAGCATCTCGGTGGGCCTGAGTCCGGCACAGCCGTGGTGGACGCTGCCAGGCCTGTGTTCGGGTCCCACATCAGCCTTGGCCTCAGCGGCTCTCTGCATTTTTTTCCTTGAAGGTTTCCTCTGACGCTACAAAAACTAGGCATCCCCTGCAAGTGAAGGGTGGCTGATGCACCCAGGGGCCACCCTCAACACAGGGGCGGGGGGGCTGGTGAGGAGTTTATGGAGAGATGCCCAGACTCTCCTCCTCCACACAACCCCCCTGGAGCCCCAGGTGCCCATGTGAGGAGCTAGCCCTCCCAGGCAACCCCTGCTTCTTCCTGGAGTCACAGTCCCAGTAAACTAGTTGAGCCCAAGTCTTGTCCTAGGCTCTGCTAATGGGCTATCCCAAACTAAGAGAGCTGTGAATGGGGATATGGCAGGTAGCCCTTTATGTTACTGTTCTTCCTAGGAACCTTCCCCTAGCTCCCAAATCCACATCCTGAGCCCCCCGCCCCCCCATCCTTTGCCTTCACCAGGGGTTCCTCCATGGGCTAAGTTTGGCCAGCGCCCTCCGGCCAGCCCTACCCACTGTGGCTGGGCCATCCTCCTCATTTCTCTTGAGAATGACAGCCACATCCTCCTGACTGGTCCCCTTCAGCTTCTCCGCCCCAACTGGGTCAAGTGGCTCTGTGAAACCCTCCAGATTTGGGGAGGTTTGTCACAGTAGAAAACCACCCTGGATTTTTATAATGCAAAGGTCTTTCTGCCCCCAAACACTTCCCACGGTCCAGCCATGGAATGGGGTTGGCTTGGAGTACTAACAGCTCTTGGGGTGTGGGGTGCAGGGGGGTGGGGCATGGCCATGGAGGAAGCAGTTGTTTTTATTTCCAATCCTGGGGTGTCTGCTCCCTCCCCACCCCTTCTCTGTCAGAGACTGCTGTCCCCCACTCTGGCACAGATCCAAGCTCCAGGAGGGGCTCATGAGTTTTGAGACCTGTCCAGTGAGTCTACTCAGATTCATCTGGAACTTTGCCCCTAGGGAAGATGGATGGTCCATGATGGACAGTCAAGAAGAGAGACAGACTGACAAGGGAAAGACGAAAATGGAGAGACAGGGGGACATGGGAAGTGGGATAAGGGGAGGGAAGAGGAATGGGGGCGGTTTGGAGCCCAGGAGAGGGGCTCAAGTGGAGCCCTTGGGAAAAGAGTGAGGTACCTGTCCTCTGTGTGTAAGTAGGGGGAGTCAGGCTATGCTGGCGGGGGCTGAGGAGGGTCAGAGGAGGAAGGAACAAGGGTGGTCTCTGGCACAGCATGGGGCTGGGAGCTAGGACACCAGGGCTCTAGTACTGCTCTGCTGGAGGCTTATTGGGGGGCCTTGGGCAAGACCTTCCCCTCTCTGTGCCTCTGTGGAAAGAGGAGGCTCAGGGCACCTGGGTGGCTCAGTCGTTAAGCGTCTGCCTTCGGCTCAGGTCGATCCCAGGGTCCTGGGATCGAGCCCCGCATCGGGCTCCCTGCTCTGCGGGAAGCCTGCTTCTCCCTCTCCCACTGTCCCTGCTTGTGTTCCCTCTCTTGCTGTGTCTCTCTCTGTCAAATAAATAAATAAAATCTTAAAAAAAAAAAAAAAGAGGAGGCTGGGAAAGCTCCTCTTTCATTTAGTCTGCATCCCTGTCCATCCTTCTCTGCTCCTTCCTCTCCCCTTCCTGGAGATTGCCTCTTCCATGCAGCCTCCCTGATTTTTCTCACCTCTCTGGTGAGAGGGCTAATGTCCCTTCAGCTACAGCCGGGGCTCCTCTGGCAGCAGGACCTCAGCTGCTCACAGTGCACTCTGGGGTTCTGTGTTTAGGAGGTGGGCTCCCCCTGGGTCTGGGAGCACTGCTGAGATAAGGATGGCCTCTGCTTTCTTTCCACTTTCTTCATGGGGACTCGATAGCCCCATCTGAGGCCTGTACCAGGGAAGATGAAGAAGGCAGGAGCTGAAAGACCCTAGAAGGGGCATCTGCCCCCTGGAAATAAGGATGACAGGGCCTGGGGAACAGCAGGGCACCAGGGGGAAGCTTCTGGGCCGGGCCCTGGCTCAGATCTTGCCCAGGCAGACTTACAGACACTCCCAATGCCCTGTGGTCAGTGCCAGGATATGAAAAGTCTAGGGTAGAATGGAAGCCCAGAGAAGGTGTGACTGGCCCAGCTGGGAGTGTGGGGTGACCACCAGGGAAAGTTAGGGAAATGTCCTGGGCTGAGCTGAGTCTTGAAGAATGCGTAGTTTTTGGTCAGGTGGAGGAAGGGATGGAAGGGGGTGGGTGTTCCAGGCAGGGCCTCTGCTGGCCCATATGGTACCTTGTGTGAATTAGATAAAAGTGCCCCCTCGGGGCAGATGCAGCCCCATGCCTGCGCACACAGCATGGTCTGGATCTGAGCCCCAGAGTGAGCTCGCAGTCAGCCATTATTCTGCATGTCACTGTGCAGAGCGATCTCTGACTGACAGAATGACTCCCGAAGATGTCCATGTCCTGATCCCCGGAGCCTGTGAATGAGCTGCTTCCCATGGTCAAGGGGACTATGCAGATGTAATTAAATTAAGGATCTCGAGATGGGGAGATGATCCTCGATTATCTGGGCCGGCCCTAAAGGCAATCAGAAGGGTTCTTATAAGAGGGAAACAGGGGTGTCAGCCTCAAAGAGAGAAGGTGTGACCCAGAAACGAGGTCAGGAAGAGAGAGACTGGAAGAGGTTACCCAGCTGGCTTTGAAAATGGAGGAAGGGGCTCTGAGCCAAGGGAGGAGGTGACATTTTGAAGCTGGAAAAGATCAGGAAATCGATTCCTTCCTAGAGCCTCCAGAAGGAGCTTCTTGATTTTAGCCCCTTAAAACCTGTTTTTGGACTTGCAACTTCTGGAACTGGAAGATAATCCGTCTGTGCTGTTTTGAGCCACCATGTCTGTGGGGGTTTGTGTCGTAGGAGCTCAGGTTTGAGCCATGGTGCTTTCAGAGAGCACCGTGTCTGGAGCCCAGCCTGGCTGAGAAGGGAGACAGGAGAGGTATTCCGGGATTACCAAGGGCCTCCTCAGTCCTAGAAGAGAAAGACAGCACAGAGGGCAGAGTCCTCTCCTGCCTCATCCTCTCGTTCCTTGCCTCGCCCACCCGTGGGGCCAAAGCTCCAAAGGGCCACTTGAGATAAGGAATAGCAAATGCTGGAGAATGTTCCTGAGGGTCCAGTTGGGAAACGGTTATTGGCCCCCTGTGTATGCCCAGCATGTGCACACCCATACGCACGCACACACGGACACCGGGAGGGGTTCTAGTCTGCCCATGGCCCGTCTCCTCATTTACCTTCTTCCTCACAGAGCCGAGGTGAGGCGGCTCACCCTCAGCAGTCACAGGTGCCCTAGGTGCGGCCCTGCGGGGACTATCTGATGCCAGGTGTCCCAAGGTGACTGTCCTTTGGGGCAACCAGGTCTCACAGATCTGAACCCTGGGCGGGGATGCTCAGGGGGTGCGGGAAACTGAAACCGATTTTTTGTTGACACCTGTGATCACTGCTTGGGTGAAAATCTGGTCGCTTCATCTGAAGGATCAGGATGAATCGGATTAATCACAAAGCCCCACCTGGGATGCTAGAGGGGCTCGGAGTGCCTCCCACTTCCTCACCTCGGCAGACATCTGGCTCTCTGTCTGGGCACTTTCCCCACTCCTGATCTGCCTGCTTCACCCCTCCTGAGTGCCCGGGTGGCACCCCATGAACATCCACGCCCCCAGGGGGCCCCTCCACCATCCAGCTCTCCCACCACCACCGGCAGCCTCGCACGGTCTCTCCTGGAGGCAGTGACAAACAAGCTCAACCCCAACTGATGTGAGCAAAAATGCTGCATGTTGGCCCCCTTCTCAGGCGGCCCAGGCCTGTGGTCCCAAGGCAGCTGCAAGCTGTTCTGGGGCACACCCTCCCCTGTCAAATTTTATATTTACGTTTATATTATGTATATATAATATTTGCATCATTAAATATTATTAAATTTTATTTATACTCTAAATATGAATTTCATAGACAAATATGAAATGTACATAGAACATTTGTATGTGAACTTTATATTTATAAGATAAGGAAAAAAGAGAATTTTAAAGGAAATGCTGTTCCCTTTCTTTCTCTTCCTCCTCTGCTGGCCTGGGTCTCTGGGCCATGGCAGAAGGGAGTTGCAGTAGGAGATTAGAAGAAAAGCTTCGTAAAGCTTAGTAGTGTGTCTTTAAGAACGAAATGTCAGATGGAAGACCATTAGAATTCTAAATGCACTTACCCTTGACCCAACAATTCCACTTCTATGAATGTCTCCTGTAAATATATGACACTTGTTCGAAACAACATAATCAGAGGGTTATTCAGTGTCGCATTATTTGAAGTAGTGAACAGTTCAAAAAAAGCATTAATTGCCATTAATAGGTGATTGGTTAAACAAATTAGAGTATAGCCATACAATGGGATACTATGATAATGTGCTGTCATTAGCCGAGAATGAGGTATCTCTACACTGGTATGAAATCTCTAAGATATGTTAAATAAATTAAAAAAAAAACCCTAATGCAGGATATTGTGCAACCATTTATACAAAGACTGCGTGTGATGCGATGTGTGTGCATGGACACTTGTGCATGCAGACTTAGATTTATAAAATATAGCATGTCTGGAAGGCACTAACTATGGGCAAGGATGTGCTCCTCTGGGGAGCCTCTTCGGGTAGCATTAGCATCGTTTGAACTTTGTACAGTTTGTTTGTATTTACCTATTCTAAAATAATAATAGTTGACTCTTCTAAGCAGTTCAAAATAATGAAAACATAAATAAAAATAAGTGAAGTGCTTAGAACAGAGGCTGGCATGCAATAATCCCTAGGGAATTTCATATGTTAGTCCGCCTCCCCCAAGGCTGACCCGGGTACTTCTCAGTGTCCCCACTGCATTGTGTATACGCCTTCATCCTAGCCTTATATTAGTGTGTAATAACTGCGCATATCCATGCTTGTCCATCCAGCTGGACCAAACACGCCTCCAGGTCAAGCACAATACTTTTTCACCTTCTGTACCAAACAGAGACACTGGCAGATAGATTGTTGAGTGAATGAATGTATTAGAGGGGAAAACGAAGCCATAGGCCCTGCCCTCTAGAAGCTCAGGGTCCAGTGGTGGGAGAAGAGTCACACATGACACATTTCAGTTAATACAAGCCGCATATGGCAATGACCCTGTGAGCCTAAAGATCTGGAGGAAAGAGAAGGAAAGAGTCCCGAGCGCAGAGAAGTGACTGTAGTTGCAGGGACGGTGTTCAGGCCTGCAAAGACAGGAGTCAGCAAAGAGCTGGTCCAGGGCCAATGAAACATGGAGGCTGCAGCAGAAGCACTGGTTCTGAGGTGGTGGGACAATATCGGAGGGACCTAGTCCTGAGCAAGCCAGCGGGGCTCTGCTCAGTTGGCCCACCTCTCTGTCAGCCAGGCTGGGAGGGGCTCAACCATCCTATCCCTCCACTACAGCCTTCCATCTCAGAGCTATGCAAGGGCATCTGAATGGTACCTGAGCTTCACCATCTGCTTCTCTGGGCTAGTACTCAGAAATGGAGCTGGGTGGCCAGCCAGTCCCCCGTCTTGGTCTCCAGCCGTGTGGGAACTGGGTGTTTTGTGATTTTTGGAAGTTCAGTCCTAGAGTCTGACAGCATGTATGGATCCGTTTCTAGACTTGTCCTAAAAATTGGCTGACTTGCTTGGAATGGTTATCAATATGATAATTCACCTGGTCATTAACCAAGACCTGACTTAAACCTGTTAGGTGTTGGGGAGCAGTGAGGAAGGGAGCACAAGACTCAGGAATACCAGTCAATCTCCCCAAAGGGAGAATGTTCTTGTTAATCTGTCACTGCATAACAGACCACTCCAAAACTCAGTGGCTTTAGAACAACCACTATTTAATTCTCTCTCGTGGTTCTGTGGATTGACTGGGTTCAGCCAGCTGGTTCTTCTGCTGGTCTTGCTTCAGGGTGTCTCATGCAGGTGCATTCAGATCAAGGCTGGGGCCGAAGTCATCCGCAGCCTCAACAGCTGGACCTCTCTTCCTCTCCATGCGGGCTCTCCACATGGTCCCTTCAACAGGGTAGCCAGATGTCTTCCATGGTGACTCCAGGCAGAAGTTGCTATTTCTCCTAAAGGCTAAGGCTGGAACCGGCACTGAATCACCTCGGCCACATTCCGTTGAATAGTGTGTGTCTCAGGCCAACCTGGATTCAGCGTGGAAGGGGGCCTACCTCATGGCCTGAGTGTGTGTCATTGGGGACCCTTGTTGGAAACCAGCTGACACAGCCCTGCAGAGCCATGGAGGTGATAGCTGAGGCACCAAGGAGGGACTCACGTGAGGGGTGGTCTGTGATGTCTGTGACGGATCCTCTCCCCCCCACCCCATGCTGATCTCGGCTCTCTGGCATGGAAGAGCCGAGACCAGACAGATCTCCTTTATACAACCCCCTCCCTGCTCTAGCCACCCATCCTGCCTGTGCTCAGGGCCTTGACCCCACTGTCCTCTGAATGGGTGCCCCTTGACTGGCCCCTTTAACGTACAGGCTGAAAGAAGCCTCGAGTTTGGGAGTGAGTGTCCGGCCATCGTGGGGAAAGTTCCAGGCTCATATACCCAACTGCTTCCTGGGTTGTTCTACCCGATGTCCTAAAGGCACGTCAAACTCAGTGTCAAGAACTAATCCCCCACCTCCTGCTTCTGAGGGAAGCTTTAACCGGGAGCTCCGAGCTCACTTGCCCTTATAGAGGAGATGGCTCAAGGGACTTCAAGTTGACTCTATTATAGTAGAAAAGAAAAATCAAGTTCAATCAAGTCCGGAAGTGCTCTTGATCTAGAGTAAAATGTGGGTGATAATCGTGCCTGGCTCAAGATTATCTCCTGATAAACACACTGGATAAATTATGTGGAAGAGTTTAAAAGTGTAAAATGCTATAACGGAGGGAGGGACTGAAATTTAAGGAGGGGTATTTGACTTCCGTTGGTTTATCTGTCTAGTAGCCATTCCTCACTTTTGATAACAGGACCCCTCTTTCTTCCCCTTAAGAAACCTATTCCAGGTGGTTTGGTTGGGGCTGGGCTGCTTGAGAAGTAGATACATGCTTCAGGCTTAGCCAGTCAGAGAACTCCAGATCTCTGACCATCAGGACTGGTTCGGAAATGGGCATGTGACCTCAGACAAGACCGATCAGAATCCTCCACGCTTTTTCTGCTGGAGTTCTTGGCAAAGATTGTTTCTATCCACTTAAATTGCTAAAATCAGTCTGGCTTCCCGCATGGGGAGACTCAAGTTAGGAAATGCAGAAAGACATCATTCTAGCCTCTGGATCCAACACTGCCTGAAGCCAGAACAACTCTGACTTTTCAGTTCCATGAGTCAATCAATACATTATCTTTTTTGTAGCCTGATTCAGTGTGTCTAAAACCAAAAAACCAAAAACCCTCTTTCTATTCATTTTCACCATTCCATGACTGACTTAAAGACCTGACTCAAATTCTCTTTTTCCAAGAGGCCTGCTTGAGTAACCCCATCATGTAGTATACAGTGGTTCCGATTTCATTACCTTGTACTGCTTTGTCTGTAATATTATAAACGTTTTGGGGAGTGAGTGTTTCTGGAACCCCTGGGGTCCTTCCAAGTAGCATGGGAGTTTCTGGAGGGCTGGAGTGTGCTGTGTGAGCTATGGAGACCTGCATATAGGGTTCCCTGCCCGGGGTGTGGTGGGTGAGTGTGTGAGGACATAGGCACCCATGTGAGGCCATGAGGACAGGCGTGGGTGTGTGCGTGTGACCAGAGCAAAGGTGATGTGCATACCTGCGCGTGTGAGCACTGAACCAGAAAGACAGGTGGTGAGACTGGCTCGGGGACATGTTCCCTGCAGGGCTGGCAGGAGTGTCCCTGCTTCAGCCTCAAAGACCAGGCACGTGTGTGGCAGAGGAACCCAGAAGTGCCCTCCGCAGAGCGGCTGCAGTCTCGTGGTGTGGCCTTTGGCTGAGACTTCTTTGACCTCCACAGCTCAGCTCAGATTCTCCAGCCACAGAGGCCTCAGCCCTTTCATTTCTGTCTCCCCAGCAGCTAGCGCAGGTCCTGGCATGTTGTCAGAGCCCAGTGGGTCGTGTGGAAGGGGTCGATGAAGGAAGGAATGCTCTGCATCAGATGATGGCCTCCCCTCCTTCAAGCAACCCAGGGAGGAAGTAACACCCCTTCTGCAGTTGGGCAGGTCAGTGGTCTGCAGGGGTGATCCTCTGACCCACTCCCTGTGTTCTCCTCTCCTCCTGCTTTGTATGGTCAGGTGTCCCTGCCAGAGACACGCTCCTCCACCTCCCCCGCCCCTGCACAGCCGACCATCCGGTAGGTCTCAACTTAGACACAGCTTCCTTGGGAAGCCAGCCCCTGCACATGCTCACACACACTCCAGGTAGGTGCTTTTTCCAGGGGCTCCCCAGCACTGGTCCTGGAATTTATGGAAGTGCTTACCACATTGCGTGATAAATGCTAGTTTGTCTCCATTGGGTCTCCGTGTTTGAGTGCCTGGGGGCTGGGATTGTGTCAGATTCTGTTTTGGTTTTCTTTCCACTGCCTGGTCTCCATTTGTTCATTTATGCGACAGTGATTTACTGAGTACCCACTAATGTGCCAGGCACTGTTCTGGATGCAGGCGGTGTGGACATGAACGTGACAGAGAAGCTCCCTGCTCTCATGGAGCCTCCACCTTAGTTGGGTGGGGAGAGAGACAACCGACAAGCAAACAAATACTCAGATCAGAAACAGATCATTTCAATGAGGCTAAGTGCTGTAAAGGCAAGAAATCCTGGTTACACCACTGAGAGCCTCGAGAGCCTGGAGGGGTCAAAGAATGCCTCTTTCAGGAGCCGATGTTTGAGTGGAGACAGGCAGAAATCTGGGGGAGAATATCCTAAGCAGAGGGAAGAGTTGAAGTACTCCCCCGAGGTAGACACTATACCCTGCCCTCCAAGTTTGCACAGCAGGATGGAGGCTGATGTAGAGGAGGAGTGGGGAGAGCTGAGGTCAGAGAGGCAGGCTGGGGCCCTATTTTTATAGAACTGCAGGCCATGGCAAGGAATCCGGGTTTTATTCAAGTTACAATAGGGAAGTGCCATGCTCCTATTTAAAATCTTCCAAAATCATTCTGGCTGTTGTGGTAGGATGGATTGTAGGGGACAAGAGGAGGCCAACAGTCACATGGGGGGAGATGGGCAGTCACGGACATGGGGAAGAAAGGACGGACCAGGATACCCTGAGTTGAATTTACAGGACTTGCCGATGAATCTCATGTGGCTTGGAAGAGAAAGTGGGGAACCCAGGAGGCCTGCTAGTCTTGAAAGACTGAGTGCGTGCGAGTGGCAGTTATGAAGATGGGACAGATCAGATTGGGGTGGGGACAGAAAGCAAAAGTTTTGTTTTGCCTGTGTCAATTTTGAAATGCCTGGTAGATATCCAAAAGAGATGACAAGTAGATATGAGCCTGTAGCTCAGTGGAGAGGTCAGAGTTGAAGACGCAAGTGTAGGAGGAATCAACATACAGATGGTTTTAAAGCCTTGATGAGATCATCTAGGTAGAGCATGTCTAGAGAATAGTAGAACAATGACCAGGCCCTAACACCTGACAACGTTTAGAGGTTGACGGAAACCAACAAAGGGGCCTGAGATGGTCAGAGAGAGAGACACAGGAGAAGAAAAATAGGGAGGTGGTTTTCCCCGAAACCAAGAGAAGAGAACATTTCAATGAGGAGACACAGGCAACCATTCTAGCAATGCTGATAGATCCAACAAGCTGGCAAAGAAGTGACATGGGTTTCAACAATGTGAAGGTTGCTGGAGATCTTGACAAGGCAGTTTTAGTGGAGTGTTGGTAATGGAAGCCCATTGGGGGTGGGTATGGAGAGAATGGGGGTGAAGAAGTAAGAGCACCGGGTAGGGAGATCTTCCTAAAGGAATGTCACTGTGATGGAGAGCAAACCATTGGGGCAGAAGCTGCTGGGGGAGATGGGGCATCCAGGGGAAACTTTTTAAATTTCTTTTGTTTTTGTTTTGATTTTTGCTTTTAAAGAGATCGGAGCTCCTAGAGCATTTATGTATGCTGATGGGAAAAATCCTGTGGAGAGGGAAAATTATGCTGGAGAAGGGAAGATAAAAAGAGAATTTCACAAGCGAAGATCTTGAGGGAGCAAGAAAGATGGCATCCAGAGCTCAAGACCGAGCTGGCTTTAGAGAGGAATTGGGTTGAGTAGATGGGTACAGATCCAAGTAGACTTATAGTTTTAGTGGTAGGAGAATGAAGCATTTCTATTTTCTCAATGTCATTTAGGACAAAGTGATCAGCTGAGGAATAAGTGGCCTTTGGGGACGAGAAGGTAGAGTGAAAATGCCAGAGATGTATAGGGAGAATGCCATGTTGGGTGCCCCTTTGAGAATTCTATCAGTTGGGTGCCATCACGCAGTGCATGTTTCTCTCCAGCCAAATTCCGCCACATGGGTGCAGGCAGAGAGGAGGCAGAAAGTTAAAGCACATGGCCTTTGGACAACCCAGGGTTTGGGCCTGACCGAGAAGATGAAGTGTCTCAAATGTTCTCGTTGAACTTGGCCTCACCAACAGAGAAGTCTGTCCCATCCCTGCCAGCCCCCACTATGTTCAGAGCCAGGCCTCTGAACTGCTGGGGGAACTACCTGGGGGTGGGATAGAAGGATGAGATCACTGAATGGAATGCTCATTCCTGCTCACCCAACCCTCCTCACCCCCGCGCAGGCACAACATAGAGTAATCACTCCCATATGGTGGACCCAGGAACACAAAGATAGCACAGTGTGGGGCTGGGCCCTGGCCTCTGACAAACAGGCTGTCCTGGGACCCAGCCCAGCCACAAAGAGCTTCCCAGAGGAGTTTTATTGGGGTGCATGTGTGTGTCTCTCTTCTTCACTGTCAGGCACCCACTTGCCTCTGGAGAAAGGGCTCCTTCATCCCTTGGGTTAGTCATCCACCCCTGCACAAACAACGGGCCCTTTCCACAGCTTTCTCACCCACCCTGGGCCAGGGCCTAGCACAGTAGCTGGCACAGAAAGATGTTTCATAAATTCTTATTGAACAAATGAATGAGTGGACACATCAAAGCAACCATCCACCCAAGGCAGGAAAACCCTTGCCTTTTGCCTGGCCAGATATTGAGCAGTCCCTCCCCCATCTTCCCTGCAGTGGAGCCAGAATGAACGAGACCGGCTCAGGCAGAGCAGGAAGGTCTCCAGGTTCAAAGGAAGCTCCCCCTGAGAGGGGAGGGCAGAGACAGTTCTCAGGGGCTGAGGAAAGAAAGAAAGCCTTTCCCTGCCGTGAGTCTGGTACAAAAGGGCCTGGTGTCAGTTCAGTTCTGGACACCGTGCTGGGCATCAGCTTGACTGCCTTCTCTCGTGACCTCCTGGTCATAACCCTTTGGTGGCCAGAGCAGCCTCTGGTCCACAGGCCCCGGCTCCACCAGCTGTAGTGAGGCTCTTGACCTCAGGCTGAGGGCCCTCGGAGAGAATGGCCACCTGCAGGGCCAAGAGGTCAGCCAGTCAGGGATCCCACCAAGAAGCAGTTGCCATTTCCAGCAGGGCTCCCAGTTCTGGTTTAAGCCGAAAGGATTGCTGAAGAAGACCTGCCCCCCGTGGGGACCAGGCCTGAGGGGAGATGGGCCCTCATGCCCATTCTCCTGCTCCTCTATCCATCTCACCTCTTCTTTGTCGCCAGGATACCCTGGTCCTCAATACCCTGGTCAGCTAGGTGAGAAATGGAAACCCCAGCTGGTGTTCTGGAAGAGTTCTGAGCCATCAACCACAGGGAATACTTGCTGAACCCTCCTGGAGGGGTTGTCAATCTGGCTGGGAGCCAGGAGAGAGAATAAGGCCAAGTGGGTTGAGGGCCCAGACATGGTACAGGTGAGAGGTGCCCACACCTGGCCCCAGACTCCCTTGGAGGGGCTAACAGTGCCCTGCTGGGTGGGGGTGGGCCTCGGCTGCTAGGCTGCTAGTGGGAGAGAGGCCCTGGGAGCCGGGGATGCTTGAGAGGGCTGATGGCCTGGCCAGGGCTGGGGAGAAAGGGGGAGGGCTGAGGGAGCAGCCAGGTCCAGGGAAATATCACCTGTGAGAAGACCTTAGAGGAGCTTCCAGGACAAGCAAGGAGGCCCCACGGGTGATACCTTCGCAAAGTGTATTCCTGTCCTGGGGTTGCCAGAACGACAACGTCCACAGACTGGGCGCTTGAACAACAGAAATTTATTTTCTCACAGCTTCCAACCTCACAGGGAAGCTGGAAGTCCAAGATCAAGGTGTCAGCAGGTTGGTTTCTCCTGAGGCCTCTCTCCTGGGCTTGCAGATGGTCACCTTCTCCTTGTTCCTCACATGGTCTTTCCTGGTGTCTCTCTTCTTACAAGGGCACCAGCCACATTGGCTTAGGGCCCGCCTTAACCTTGCTCTCCTCCTTAAAGGCCCGCTCTCCACATACAGTCACAGTCTAAGGTACTGGAGGTCAGAGCGTCTACATATAAATTTGGGGGGACACGGTGACTATGGGAAGGCTACCCTGATTGTGATTGTGCGTGTCGTAGAACAAATAATTGGGCCCAAATAATAACATCAACAGTAGGAGCGGGAGCTCCTCCTCTGTGTGTGTGAGTGTGTCTGTGAGTGTGTGAATGAGAGTGTCTCTGTGTGTGTCTGTGTGTGTGTCTGTGTGTGAGTGTGTGTGAGCGTGTGTGAGTGTGTGTGCATGTGAGTGTGTGAGTGTGTGTGCATGCATGCACACAGGCTTAGCAGCCTGCTGTTTACCCAACAGGCCCACTTGCTTTGGCTCACCTGATTTGTCCCAGAGCCTTGGAGAAGGACAGCCATTACTGGCCCATTTTATGGATGAGCCGAAGGAAGTTGCCCGGGTCGCACAGCAGACAAGGGGCAGCCCTGGCACCTCTCCCCAGGCTGCCGTGGTGTCCTGGGTGCTCCTGGTCCACTGCCCCGCGCTCTCCAGTGAGGTCACGGGTGAAGGTCTCACACCACGCAGCTGGAGGAGCCCCCAGCAGGCACCTGAGTGCTCTCTACCCTGCGATGAAGAAACGGAGGCGGCAAGCTGCTCCCTGGAGCTGAAGGGATTCACGAGGCCCATAAGATTCCTGGCTGATGCGCTCTCTTATCTCCTTGACTCACTTTGTTTTCAGGCTCTGACAAGCTCCTGATTTGCCCAGGGTCGGACAGGTCCTGGCACCCAGAGGCCAGGGCTTGTTTCCAGTCCCTCTAGACGCCCTGTGCTGGCTTCTGGAGACTTCCCCTGAGTGGGTCCCTCCAGGGTGGGCCATCCTGCCACAGCTCCACCCTGACAGCTTCTGTCCCTGCTCTCTGGGGTCTTTGTCCCTCCCATGCCTGAGAGCCCTGTACCCCGGGGCCTCAGCCTGGTCTCTCCATGTGGGTGTGAAGGGGCTCAGCTCACCAGGAGCCGCCCATGGAGGGATGACGGCTGTGGCCCGCAAGGTCAGGTGGGAGAGGCAGCCAGGAGGCCACAATGCCCAGTCTCCAGGACACTAGCTGGTTTGTCATGGAAGCCAGAAGAAGCCTTTTCTTGAATTAGCCCTGCCTGGTCCCACCTAGTAGGGAAGCCTTGACCGGCTGAGGCCTTGCTTTGGTTTCCTATTGGAAAGCTTCATCTAGATACTTCCAGGGAGCTCAAGCTCTCCAGTGCCTTCCTCCGTGGCCATGGCAGATGAAAGGCCAGAGGGCAGATCCTTCTCTGACCTGGCCATGGTAGTGAGGGGTCTGTGGGAGGAGCACTGTGGACCTGGAGGTCTGCTCACCTTTGATTGTCAGTGTCTTCCAGCCAAGCAAGCACTGAAGGGACCCAGAGGGTCCCCATCTGCAACTTAGGGTTTAACCACAGTGGCCTATGAGTGCATCCCCAACCCCCAGATGGCTTGGGCTACCTGGGATCTCTTCTAATCAGCCCCAGCATTAAGGCCCGGCCTCGCCAAGGCTAGCACATAGTAACCAACCACTGCCGGCCGGATGGTCCCCTAAAGATCCTCTCACTGACAGTGTGGAAATGGGGCCAGAGAACCCACTTGCTCAGGTCAGGTCCGTGACAAACTGGGTGCCACTCGGTTCGTCTTAATTGCTGCTATACCCCAAGCTGACCACAGCGCCTGGAAGGTGGTGGACATTCAAGCATCCTTGTGAATGAATGGATTCAGGTCCCCAGGTAGTTCAAATCCCCTTCTCTGAGCCCCTCCCACCAGGGGGCATGGTCAAGGACTTGGTGCAGGTGCGAGGGGGACACCTCTCCATTTTCACCAGGAGCCCACAGGGGGTTGCCTGCATGGGAAGAGACTGCAGGTCTGACCAGGGCTGTTGCTGTGAGCGTGGGGCTTTTCAGGAAATAAAGAGGCATTGATTGTGTGAGACCTCTTGGCAGGTAATTGAGACAGGCTGATTCCCCTCAGACCAAACCCTGAGGTGCTCGGGGCTATGAGCTGGCATGGCGGTGAAAGGCGCTGACTGGGGCCTGGCCGGACTCCAGCAGGAGCGGCGTGGGAATGTGGCCTTTAGCCCCTGCTGGGCCCCATGTGAGGGAAGTTGGCCATGGCGGGGGTGGGGGGGGATCCATCAAGGGCCCAATACCAGGGCGGCCTCTGATGGACGCTTCTGCGCAAACCAGGCTTCCAAGGGCCCTGCGGCAGCCGCTTCTCCATGCCTTTTGTCCCCCTATGTGGGTTCCCAGGACCGCCTTTGGGTGGCTGAAGGGGCTCATGGGAACTCCCCCATTCCCATGAGTGGATGTGGCAGGGCTGATCATCATGTGCTGTCACCGCCCCTCCCAAGGACAGCATCTGGCCCACTTGAGGGAGGGGCGAGGGTGGCCAGGGGACCCTGGCTGCACCAACCCGGTCCTCCCTTTCCTCCATGTTGTTGAAGAAGGCAGCCTTCTAAGCTCTGACACATCAGGGACTATCACGGGGGACAGGGGCTGGCGGAGGTGCGGGGAGGCGATCATGTCTAGGGGTTGTGAGTGGGTGGCCTGGCAGGCAGCGGTAGCCGCAAATGGGCCTGTTCTGCCGGATCTTCTTGGTCTGGCCTGGCTGCCCCAGAGCCCGAGGCCAAGGCCACAGGAAACCTGCCTTTCCTGTCCAGCCTTCCCCGCCCCTATCAGGCTCCCTGGGTGAGGGCAGGGCAATCGCACCAGCTCTCCCACAAAGCTCTCTGGGGCTGGGTTCCCAACAAACAAGATCTCACCCTAGGGGGCCCACTTGCTTTTTCCTTCTTGTCTGCCTGGTTCAAAGGAAAGTGGTAGACAGCCTTGGGTTCACATTCTGGCTCTGGTTCTTCCTAACTGGGGCCGGAGGCAAAGCCATTTATTTTCTTGAGCCTGATTTTCTCATCTGCAAAACCAAGTGGTGGTGTGAGGATACTTTGAGAAGGTATAGACAAAAACACCGGGCACCCTGGGGGCTGTTCTTGGTTGGTTGTTCCTCCCCCCTGCCCCCCCAGGCCTCAGAGTCCTGAGCCTTGAGGGGTATCTCCCCCCCCACCCCCCACCCCCCACCTCGCCGGCCTGTCTTGCTGGCTGCTCACCGCGCCCTGAGTCAGGCCAGGCTCCTGAAGCCCTTGCTCTCGTCCCCTTGCGCCCCAAGCCAGCAGCCCCTGTGCCCTCCTTGGAGCCTGCTGGGCTAAGTCCCACCTCCCAGCCTCGTGCTGGCGTTGACCCTGCTGAACGGGGATGCCCGGCTCCCTGCCCTTTCCCTGGGCCCGTCTTTCTTGCTCCTGCAGGCCCCTCTCCTCCTCCTGGCTGAGTCAAACCGCATCAGGGCACCCCCTGAGACGGCAGGTGCTCCATGCTGGCTGCGGAGGTCTGTCCTGTGCACGCTAGCCAACCCCTGGGGCTTGTCAGGGAGCCCCATCCACACCTGCGCGGAAACCTGGCCACACGGGGTCGTCGTGGAGCAGCTCCTCCGCACTCCCAATTGGTCTGGATCAACCCCACCGCGGTGTCCTGCCCTCCGAGGGGGTCAGGACAATCATGCCACACAGTCATGCCTCCCATCTGCTCGGCTCTGAGGGCTTCGTGCTCGAGATCGCCGATCCTCCCAACAGCAGTCAGGTGAGTAATAGTATCTTCATTCGCAGAGGAAGAAACTGAGGCGCAGAGAGGTTAAGACACTTTCCTGAGGTCACACAGCTAGGAAGGGGCCCATCATGGACCTGACCCTAAAGTCCATGCACTTTCTGCTGAAGGGAGTACTTCCTGGCGGGGGAAGGAAAGAGGGAAGAGCTCTCTCAGGGGCAGTCACGGGGAGGGGCTTTTCCCCTGGGGTCTAGCTAAGCTGTCCAAAACTGACAGCAGCACCTCTAGCCTTCGAGATTCATCTTTAGGAGTCCCCTCATCTTTGGGCCTTTAGTGTCTGAGGCAGACTTCCCCTTACAACCTCCCACGGTGGGGAGCCCCTCCTCTTACCTGCCAAAGCCCACCAGCCTGCCTGCCACTCTGCCTGTCGCCCCTTGCCCCAGCCCTCTGGTTCTGGTTCTGTCCCGTGCAAAAGGGACTGAAGATGGGATGGGAAGCTCCCAAGTCAGGTCATTTTATGGGCGCAGGGGCTGCCTGCCAAGGCCCAGGATATGTTAGAAACACTTCGTGGAGTACTGCAAACAGACAGATCTAGACTCATGTAGTGGCTCCCACATTTATCAGCATGACACAGGGAGAAATGTATTTTGCCTTTCTGAGCCTCAGTTCTCTCACCTGTAAAATGGGTTTATTGTGAGGATTAAATAGTGAGGAGAGAAGAGGGCATTTGGTATTGTACTTGGCTCAGTAAGTGCCGTAGTTGTTATTAACCTTCCTCTAGATCTGGGTATTCTGGGTGAAGTCAGCCACCCAGCACTTTAGGAAACTTCTGGATTTCCTTGCTGCTCTGTACTGAGAGTTCACAGGTGGGGAGCTGAGATCAAGAGCAATTCACTAGATAGAGGAACCTCCTGTGGGATCAGAAGAGCCCACAGTGGGATGAGCATTGCAGGGGCAAGAGAGGCAAACCAGAGGCAGTGAAATCACAGTCAGGGGCAGCAACCCATCTCCTCCAGGGGCCTCCTCAGTCCCTTAGCTCATCTGCAGTCTCACTCCACGCCTCCAGTGAGCAGAATGGGCCCATAGGAACCTGAGCCTCGAGGATGTGATGAAGGCGTTCTATGCTCTGTGGTCTTTGTGGAAGGCCATTCCTGCCTCTCACTGCTCAGACCAGAAGGGGCAGGGTCCAGAGTAACACCAAGTCTGGGAGGGAGGAGGTGCCCAAGAGGGCCTTGGGTGCTAGGGTTAGGAGGAGGCTGTGCTTTATGCAGCAGGGATTGGGAGCTGAGGTGAGAGAGACCAGAAGGTAGCCAGCAGCTGGCTGGGTCAGGGAGCCGTGGGGAAATGGAAGGGGCCAGCTGGGGTAGGAGGTCTTTTCCCAATCCTGTAGCTTGTAGCTTAGGTGCCACCGTATAACAGGGCTGCCAGACTGGATCGTGGCTGGTTACCAAGCCTGCCTGGAGGCTGGACATAGGTCCCCTGAGAGCCAGGCCCCAGCACAATTGTGCTCTCCAGCAGGAAAGCTCTCAACTGGTTTGACTTGATTTCCAGAGCTCCCTGGCTAGGGGCTGGGACCTCAGAGAGGGGGGCTGGGGGAAGGCAGAGCTTTTGTCGGCATAAAAAGAAAGGCTGGTAATGGGAAGATTTAAGATCTGTCTCCTGGTGGACAAAGTCAAGGGCCTGCAAGATTTCCAGCAAATGCACCCTTCCCGGAGGGGGCCCGGCATTCCCACTCACATGCCCTGGCGGCTTTGCTGGTCACAGCATGGCTGCAAATTACATGTTATTAGAACAGTCCGGATGATGAAGTCACTGCAGCTCTAATCCTATTTATTTCAATGACAGCTTTGGCAGAGCAGTAAATCTTGCTGCCAATCCTGTCTCTTGTGGCCGGTTCCCCGAAGGAGCTACCATCAGACGTGACTAAAGGGAGGGGCCCTTGTCCGAGCCATAATTCACATTACCTTTTTCCTTCAAATACAAAATTCTTCCAGGAAAGCCTGCCATGAGGCACATTGTATTTTATAAAGATGGCCCCTGTGGCACATCCCGTCTTGCACACTCCTCCCCACAGGTAGTGGTCTATGTCCCCTTTCCTTGAACTTGGATGGGATTTTGTGACTGCCTTGACAAGCAGAAGTCACCGCAGAAATCACTGTGTGACTTCCGCAGCTAGGTCAGAGAAATGCTATACACGTCCACCCTATTTTCTTGGAGCTCTTTCTCTTGGAATCCAGCAGTCATGCTGGGAGGAAGCCCAGGTCACCTGGAGAGGTCACATGTGGGAGTTCTGGCCGACAGATCCCACTAGGTCCCGGCTGACCACCAGCATCAGCCAGACCAGCTGTGTGAGTGAGGAGATTGTCCAGATGACCAACCCAGCCAGCATCTGACTGTAATTTCCAGAAGGACAGAATTTCCTCTCCTGAGCAAGAACCATCAGGCTGAGCCCAGCCTGTCCCCAGAACTGGGAAAAAGGATAATAAAATGATTGTACAGTTGACTTTGAACAACACAGGGGTTAGGGGCACTGACTCCCCCCCATGCAGTTGAAAATCCCTGTATTATGTTTTGATTCCCCCAAAGCTTAACTACTAATAGCCTACAGTTGACCAGAAGCCTTACTGATAACATAAAGAGTTGATTAACATATATTGTGTATGTTGTATATATTATATACTGCATTCTTATAATAAAGGAAGCTGGAGAAAAGGAAATGTTATTTATTAAGAAAATCATAAGGAAGAAAAGATACACGGACAGTACTGTACTACATTTATTGAAAGAAATTTGTGTATAAGTGAACCCATGCAGTTCAAGCCCATGTTGTTCAAGGGTCAACCGTAGTTGTTTTAAGCCGCTAAGATTTGAGGTTATTGGCAGAGCAATAGGTCACCAGAACACTCACGAATGATGATAATGGACAACCTTTGCCTCTTAGGCTTCTCTGCTATGGAAAAATGTAAGTACACTCCTTCCTCCCAAGCTTTCCTTCTTAGGTTCTGGAACGTTGTAATATCTGGGTGATTCAATCTGTCAAAACAGAATTTGAGAGCAGGCATTCCAGTTTTCAGAAGCGGGAAGACTCCTCTCTTACTCACTTTCCCAAGGAAGTTATTCTCTCGGGCATTTTGACTGGGACAGGCAGTTACGATGTTCCGGAAAGATCATGACTCAAATGTCAGGTAGACCCAGTGTCTTAATTTGTTCAGGATGATATAACAAAATACCAGAGACTGGGTGGCTATAAACAACAAACACGTATTTCTCACAGTTCTGGAGGCTGGAAGTCCAAGGTCATGACGCAGGTAGATTTGGTGTCTGGTGAGAGCCCACCTTCTGGTTCATGGCCAGTGCCTCTGGCTAGCTCTCCAGGGTCTCTCGCACGGGGCACTAATCCCATCATGTGGGCTCTGCTCTCTTGACCTAAGGAAGTACCCCCAAAGCCCCACCTCCTAATACCCTATACTGGGGGGGACGCAAACATTCAGGCCATAGCCCCCGGGTACAAATCCCAATTCTGCCACCTCCTGGCACTCTGTCCTCAAGTCGGTCACTTGACTTTGTTCTTCAGGAGTCTCAGCTGCAAAATGGGAAAGCTGATACCTATCTTACGGGATGGGTATGACAATGCGAGATTCTCTATAACTAGTCTTGTTCTAAAAAAGGATTTGAGACAGGTTATGGAGATGGTGTATGTAAATCGTCTTGCATTAGCAATAACAACTCATATTTGTCAAATGCTTACTAGGTGCCAGGCACAGTTTTAAGCACTTGGCACATATCAACGTATTTGACAGTTACAACAACCCAGTGAGTGAAGTATTACTATCATGTGTATTTCACAGATGGGGAAACCAAGGCACAGAGAGATTAAGTAACTCTCCCAAGGCTACACAGTTAGTAGGTAGCAGAGCTGGAATTTGAACCCGGGAAGTTTGACCTTAGAGCCCTGTAGGCAATTCTGTCTCTTGGTAAATTGTTAACTCTGGGTTAGACACGCCGCTGGCCTGAGTGTCCAGCACATTCCCTTCCCGGAGAACCAGTCTGAAGAGATCCAGGGCTTGAACCAGAGTGATACCAACGGTGGGTTGCCTCGTGCTGAGGTGTGCTAATGCGGGAGACCCAGTAGGGGTGAAAGTCACGCCCAGGGCCCCCTGGCTGCTGGGGGTGCAGTGACTACCAGAATGGAAAGAAACAGCTAAGCGGACATTTTGCAACATTGGGACAGTAACATCCATCTGGAGCCCTTGGGGGCTGAGTCACCCCCGAGAGGGGCGGTCATGGGGAAGTAGAGCAAGAACACTTGATGCTGAGACTCGCCCTTCTACTTCGGCCATGGGACCCTCCAGTGAGTCACCCACCCTCGTCTCCCAAGTGCTGAGGAACTGTGCACCCTCCAAATGAGAGGAGGTGCACAAAGGGCACCAGAGATGGAAGCTGCCACTTCATTTTCTAGCTAGCAGAGGACGCATTCTGTTAAGCTTCCTTAAAACAATTTTAACTGTTTTGTAGGGAAACGAACGTAAAACAGATAAGGTGCTTCTTTGACCTCTTAACCAGTCATTCGAACATCATTTAACTTGTCTTCGTGACTCAGGGTTAATCATTATGAGCATCATTTCCATATTGAGCTGCAAAGTGACACCAGGTTAGAAGGCACTGCCTTGCCTAGGTGTGGCTCTGTGCCCTGTGCCGGATGGCCCCAGGCTGCTGGGCTGGAGTCCTTGTGACAGCCCAGTGCCAGCTGTCACCTCCCAGTGCCGTCCGCATGTCAGCCCAGAGCAGTTTCACAATACTTCGATTTGTTCCTCCTAATCTGTTGTGAATTTACTAACCAGATGCCTGTGTGTGTTAGAAATGCTCATAAAAGCAGGGATTCCTGAGTATGAATCATGGATTCCAACAGCTCCAGGTAGGGGAGGTGTTACCATAGCTGGTGACCTGTCAGTGACCCTCTTTTATTTCGTTATTTAGAGTCTTGGTTTTTACATAGAACTGTTTCTCTTCCTTCCTGCAACCGGTGTGTACTGTCATTCACAGTAACTTCAGGGCCGAGACTGCTCCTCCAGTCCAACGTCCCATACAATCTCTGGCCTCCTTAGGTCACACCTGACAAGCATTTTCTAAGTGCCCCTCTATGCCCAGTGCCTGGCCGGGCACTCGGTGCAGGGACAGGCCAAGCCATGGGCCTGCCTTCCAGGGGCTCACGGTCTGACTCAGGAGGCAAGGTCAACACTGGGAGCAGTTAGGGGACACACAGGACGGCCAGAAGTAAGGTAGAGGCTGGCTGGTTGTGGCCCCATGTGGCCAGTATGTTAGTGCCCTGGGTCGTCGGGAAGGAAGGCTGCCAAGAGTTTCAGGGAAGGCTCTGGGGGGGACCTGCAGGACACACGCTGGACAGCTAATCCTGGGCAATGCTCAGGTTCCAAAGGAGGCTGGCAGGTAGGAGGTGTGGGCCTCCCAGGATCCCCTGAGAGAAATGAGGAGTGGCTAGTTTGGGAAGTGTGGTTGGAGCCCCTCAGGATTATTGCCTGATGAAGAAACTGTGGGCCTTCCTCCAAAAGATTTGGGGTTGGAACTGGGGTGGGAAGAACACCAGGAAGCAAACAGCAAGAGTGGATGGTGCAGACGGGAGGCCAGAGTCCAGGCTGCGGGAGCCCCAGTGTGGAGGAGGCATGGGAGGTTAGGAGGGGGCCAGATGGCCGTTGCGGAGGGGTGCCTGAGCTCCCCAGCATCCCTGGGAGTCTGCCCAGGCTGAGCTCAGACAGAGCTAGCTCAAGGCCCAAGGGAGCCTGCAGACCCTCGGGTTCTCCAGGTTCTGGCTGTGGTGCCGGGTCTCTCCGGCCTGTTGGAATCGGGGATAATCAACGTGAAATGGAGACAGCCTCATATGTGACCACCTGCAAGTTGGTTTCAGGCAATATTAACTGGGCACGCACAAAATCTCCCCCCCACACATCTCCTGCACGCACACACCAAATCAAAGTTTTCGAATTTACCGTGGCTGGGGAGCTCACCTGCCCATGCGCAGGAGGGGCTGGGCGGCCATTGCTTCCCGCGCCTACACCAACCGAGCGGTTTGGTTCGAGGGCAGAGATGTCCCCGAAGTACGGTACTGAAGGTCCCAAGAAAGGCCCTGGAAGGGCTTCAGAGGTGCCTTGTGGGTCCCCTGACTCGTTGGCGCTCAGATGATCGGTGCATGATCCGCGCCCATCCTGAGAGGGGCCCTGCCCCAACAGGCCCGGCTCCCGGCACCCCCCTTCCCCCCGCCCGTGCTCTGAGGGCCCCGGAGGCAGCGGGCGAGCGTGCAGGAGCGGGGTCCTAGGAGGGATTCCGGCCCTCGCTCGGGAGACCTCAGCGGTGGAGCGGGGGCGACTGTGCGGACGTCGCAGCCCGCACACCCTTCGCCTTTGTCCTGAATCCTCTGGGTAGACTGTTGCACCTCTACTCTGTGCAGATGAGGCCACCCAGGCCCGGACTAGTGCAGGGTCACAGCGGCAAAGTACCGACTCACTGCTGCTTTCAGGCCCGCTATGACCCAGGAAGGCCACCAGCATGGGACGGCGGGACGCGCATCGCCACAGCTTGGAAATATACAGAGGCTCCTGCGTTCCCCGAGGCGACAAGATAGAAGGGCCTCCGGTCATCCCACGCGTCCCCAGCCGGGCGCCACCCAGGGAGAGCCGCGCCGCAGCGTCTCTGCCTGCGCCAGGTGCCCTGCTCGCCCCGCCGGCCCTTCCCAGGGAGGCGCCCCGGGGCGGGAAGCGCCGAGGACTCGGCGGACACGGGAGCCGGGGCGCAGCCGGCCGGGCACCCACCCCCCCGCGCGGCCGGAGCGGGAACTGCGGCGCGTCCCCCGCCCGCCCGCCGTGCTGGACTCCAGCACCCGCCTGACCTGCGCGGAGCATCACCGGGTGCAGGGAACCCGCGTCCTTCCCGTGGCCGCCCGGAGTCAGGGGGCAGAATGGGCAGCAGTGTGACCGATGCCATGGAGGAGCAGTGGCAGGAGGGGAATGTTTGGAGGGGAATGCCACCAGAGATCCAGGAGGATCCATCCCCATGGGACAGGAGCCTTCCACAGGGAGAGAAGAGCAAGCGTAGGGGCAAAGGCTGGAGGGGTGAGGCCCCAGGGTCCAAGGCGGGGACGCCTACCAGGGGGCTTCAGCACCCCATGGAGGAGCTGGGACTTCTCCTGGGGATTGTTGTGTCGCAAAGGAAGGCGGGGTGGCCCCCCGCTTCCAGAGGCGTTTGGTGACCTGCGAGGAAATCCAGAGGCCTCAAAAGAAATGTGACTTGCCTTTCTTGAGTTTGCACGAGAGCACATAAATACATAAACTTAAATTTTTAAAGATGGATAGCTTATGGAACCTATAATGCAAAATCCCCATGCACTTAATGCTGGGACAGGAGACTCGCCCTCTGTGTGAGCTGTGGCGGGCTGCTTTGCGATGTGTCTTCAGGTCCGGGGACACCATTCTGGCCATCACGCTCGGACAACGTGTCTGTGCACATGCAGGCAAAGCCCTGGGAAGTACTTGGGGTGGGGGGAGGCTTTGCTGGGAGGTGAGAGGAGTTTAGGTGGCCTTTTACAAAGCGTAGGGTAAGGAGTGGGGGGGG
This sequence comes from Mirounga leonina, assembly GCF_011800145.1. NCBI lineage: Eukaryota > Metazoa > Chordata > Mammalia > Carnivora > Phocidae > Mirounga > Mirounga leonina. Next base: position 8,256,544 of record NW_023270305.1, on the reverse strand, counting down.
GGGGGGGCTGCTGGGGGCGGGGGGGGGGGGGGGGGCGGGGTTTCCTGGGGGGGGGGGGGGGGGGGGGGGGGGGGGGGCTGCTGCCGGGGCCAGGGAAGAGGGGAGCAGCCATGAAGCCTGTTTTAACCTCAGGGTTAAATCATATATGCAAAGCACTGAGGCGGTGGCCAGGGATTCAGCAGACCTGAAACATTTCAAAGTAGGGTCTTCCTAAAAGGAACTCACCCAGGTCACACACAATCAGGAAATAATATGGCTGGGGCCTCAGGTCTGCTGAATCCCTAGCCACCGCCTCAGTGCTTTGCATATATGATCTCTAAATCCTACCACAACTGGGAAAGGGGAGTCTATTAGTTTCACAGTTTTACAGATGAAGACACTTGAAGCTGAGATGGACAAAGAGACCTTCCCAAGGTCACATAGGTAGGAAGTGGCTGGCTCAGAACCACACCAGCCAGACTCCTCCAGAGACCCCTTTGCCCAGGCCTGAGGTATCATGACTGACCACCTCCTCCCTGGAAATCTCAGTCAACACCGTCATGGGGTCAGCCTCAGAGGTGAACATGCCCCCAAATCCCCTGCCCTAAAATGTCCCCTTTGATGGTTCTTCCTGTTGTGTGAAGTCCCCATCACTAGAGATTTCTCTGAGGGGCAAGGCCCTATAGGCCACTGTCTACTACGTGGAAAGTGATTATTAAATCTGGTGAAGCTCGGGGTTTGAGGAGTTGCCCAGGGACCTCAAGGGGGGTAGAGATTAGAGTGCCCAGGGCCAAGCCCCCTGAGCAGTGCTGTTGGGTGGCAAGGGTTAGCTCAGGGACAGGTCTGTTTCTTGGGACAGGCAAGAAGTCTTTCTCAACTTTCTTGTTTGAGAGGAGTGTCCCCTACTTCCTTCTGCTCAGGGGTCCAGGAGTATCCCGAACAGAAGGTAGGGCTCTCTGACAATGTTAGCTGCCCAGCAGGCTCCAGGGAGTGGCCAAGCAGGAGGATGGGTAAGAAACACTCTGAAAAATGCGCACCCAAACGTTGGTGACTCCCTGGAAGGCTTGCCCTCCTACCTGCGGTAGAGGTAGGTAGCCTGCGGGCCTGCGGTCAGGATCTCACGGGACACAGGGACCATTTGGGGACATTTCCTCCTCTCTCCTGCATATAGGACATTGTGGGAGCACGCACCCTTCCCATCTCAGGGCCATGTGTTCTTTGGCTAGCAAAGAAAGGGAAACGTGAACATCGAAGTTGGCCATTAACAAAAATACTGTGTTCTAGACCTGTACCCAGGCTTGTGGCTTATGTATCTGTATTCTTAACTCAGCAGTTCTCATAGTTCTCTGGGGCCCACTGGGGGTCCCTAAGACCCTTTCAGGGGGTCCTGAGGTCAAACCTGTTTTCACAAAAATACTAAGATGTTATTTGCCCTTTTCACTCTCATCCTTGCACGAGCATACGGGGGAATTTTCCAGAGGCTAGGTGACACGCGACATGGCAAGAGACTGAATGCAGAAGTGAACATAAGAATCTAGCTCTTGTCTGCTGAGCCAGACGTTAAACAGGTTTGCAAAAGTGTAAAACACCCTTTTTACTAACTTTTTTCATTTAAAAAAATCTAGTTATGTTTTCATTAAAATGTGTTAATATGGGTTTATTATTGTGATTTTTAAAAAGATTTTATTTATTTGAGAGAGAGAGGGGGAGAGAGCAGGGGGAGGAAGCTGAAGGGTATGGAGAGAGACAAGCAGACTGTGCTGAGTCCACAGCCCAAGGCAAGCAGACTGTGCTGAGTCCACAGCCCAAGGCCGTGCGCGATCCCACGACCCTGAGATCATGACCTGAACGGAAACCAGGAGTCAGATGCTTTAACGACTGTGCAACTCAGGCGCCGCTATTAGTGCTATTTTAAATGAAGTAATGCATACTTTTCAAATTCTCAGCTTTCGTTTCTAATAGAGTATAAACCAAGAGATACAATGCACACCAACATCCTGGGATCCTTGATCATTTCTGATTGTCAAGGTGTGTCGCATGTAAAGGGAGAAATGTTCAGTCGGGCTGGAGAGGCTCTCACGCAAGCCTGGCTGCCTCTCCCACTCGCAGGGGCTGACCCTAGCCTGGCGTTTCTCTCTCAGGGCCCTCAGTGGGCCCACTGGCCGGAGACAAGGAGAAAACGGCAGGCAGGAGACCAAGGAGACCAATGCAAGGAGATTTATGTTGCGGCCGCAGGGACCTAGTTGACATTACCCCGTAGTAACACAGGGGGGCGCCCTTACCAATCAGCAGATTTGTCGAGATTACCGAGATTGCCAACATGAGGTTTTTTGGTTTTTTTTAAAGATTTTATTTATTTATTTGAGAGAGAGAGAATGAGAGAGAGCACATGAGAGGGGGGAGGGTAAGAGGGAGAAGCAGACTCCCTGCCGAGCAGAGAGCCCAATGCGGGACTCGATCCCAGGACTCCAGGATCATGACCTGAGCCGAAGGCAGTCGTTTAACCAACTGAGCCACCCAGGCGCCAACATGAGTTTTATTCACCGAATTAAAAGTATTTAGTCTCTTGTCAGTGGTGATGTAATTTTTAACCTCTCTTGTGTTTCCCTTGCTCAGAGTGTGTGCTCCACTTCCTTCTTGACGATCACCTCTGCACTGGTAAATGGCCCTGCCGGGGCCCCTAAGGAGGGTGTCAGGAGCGCATGACGCCATGCATATGACACTGAGTCTCCTGCAGCCGCTGAAACCCCCACCTCCCGTGGGGTCCTGACTTACGACACGGAGCTCCCATCGAAGCCAGGCAGGACTGACATCAGACACTGCGGTGTCATGTCACAGGCTGTCTTTCTTGCTCTTTTTACTTTTATTTATTTATTTTTTCCTAATCTGTCTCATCATCTTTGTGATTATCCATACCTGAGACTGGTTTATAACAACTAATTAGATGTTGGCTTTGGAGGGGAGCAGCACCAGGAAGAGGATTAGCGGAGGTCAGGAACTTGGCTTCCACGTATGTCTCCTGAGTGTCCCGGACCACTCATGGGTCCATCCTACGGGGCCAAGGTTCTTGTCTTCCAGAAGGTTTCTACCTGGGTCAGAGGGTTGTTATGGGTATCAGATGGCCCAACTGTGCAATGGGCATCATCAACCATAAGACACTAAGAAGTGTGGACATTTATGGACTTCTCTCTCCTACTTTGGGAGGGGAGGGGCAATGACAGGTTTTTAGTAGGGAAAGGATATATAGTCTGTTTTGTGTCTTAGATTTTTTGGAGGATGTTTTGCAGGACCACATAGGTAGAGGGACATAAGTTAGGAGGCCATTATTAGAGGCCAGGGGAGAGAAGATGAAAGCCATACTGGGGAGGTGAAAGGAATGGAGGGGGAGGGGAGTGTGTTGAGAAACCTCAGAACCAGAATGGAGGAGGCCTGGTAATGATTAGATTGGACAGGGAGGTCCTAAGATAGGAACAACCTGGGACCACTCCCAGGTGTCTGGAGGGAAAGGAGTAACATGTTCCTGGAGATGGAGGTCATTTTCCTCACCTGTTCCAGGCTCTGCAGGTTTGTTCCTTCCCTAAAGGTGGTGCAGGTTTTGTGACTTGCTGCCCCCAAGGGGGGTGGTGTCAGTGCCACCAGCTGATGGGACACACAAGCCCATAAACATTATGCTAAGAATTCATTAAACACAGGAAGAAAAGACACACTTACAGATACTATTTTTTCTTATTTACAAGTCATTTTCCAACACAGGGACGTTGGCAGAGTTATGGGACATTAGAGCTATAGTAGGGCCCTGAGAATTGTAGTCCAACCCCGCCCCCGTCTTAAAGATGGAGAAATTGCAGCTCAGATAATCCAACCCAACCCAGGTCAACAAACATTGAGCACCTATGATGGGGCGAGTAGAATCAAGCAGAGTAAGATAGGGGCTGCTGGATGGGGTGTGCTATGTTCTGAATGTTTGTGTTCCCTCTAAATTCATGTGTTGAAATCTTAACTCCCGGAGGTGACGGTATTAGGACGTGGAGCTTTAGGTCATGAGCGTGGAAACCCAAATGAATGGGATTAGTGTTCTTACAAAAGGGACCTCAGAGAGGCCCATGACCCCTTCCATCATGTGAAGACACAGCAGGAAGTTGGCAGTCTGCAACCCGGAAGAGGGCTTTCAGTGAACCTGACCGTGCAAGTGCCGTGACCTTGGACTTGCAGCCTCTAGAGCTGTGAGAAAATAGTTTGTTGTTTATAAGCCACCCAGTTGATGGTGTTGGGTCACTGCTGCCCAAATGGACTAAGACGGGGTGTTACCTTAGGTGGGCTGCTCAAGGAAAGTCTCAGTGACAAGGTAGGCCTTAAGAACAGGTTCCCAGGCACCTCACTGACATGAAGGACCTGATATGTTCTAGGACCACAGAATCTGGTTACATTTGAGAGAAATGGTATCTCCATCTACAATCAGGGGGTAGAAAAAAATACCTACTGTCAGAGGAAATCCTCAATGAGGCATTTCAAGAACATTTCCTAGACCCGAAGGAAGGGTTTCCACATTGAAAGGGACTGTTCTGGCACAGTGGATGAAAAGAGACCCACAGCAAGGCAAGCCCTTGTGAACTTTCCAGAACACTGGGGACAAAAGAAAATAAATGAGATTTAAAGGGAAAATCCTGTCTCATACAAAGGAAGCAGAAATCAAACTGTTTTCATAGTCTCTCTCTTTTTTTTTTAAAGATTTTATTTATATTTTTGACAGAGGGAGACACGGCGAGAGAAGGAACACAAGCAGGGGGAGTGGGAGAGGGAGAAGCAGGCTTCCCACGGAGCAGGGAGCCCGATGCAGGGCTCGATCCCAGGTCCCTGGGACCATGACCTGAGCCGAAGGCAGACACTTAACGGCTGAGCCACCCAGGCGCCCCTGTTTTCATATTCTCAATAGCAACAATTTTTAAAGCAATGGAGCAACATTTTTACAATTTTAATAGAAAATGATCTTCAGCGTAGAATTCTGTTTCCAGCCAAACTATCAATCAATCGCAAGAGTAGAAGAAAAATTTTTCCAGATATTCAAGTGTTGACAAATTTGCCTCTAATGCACTTTTCCCCAGGAAGCTACTGGGAGATGGGCTCCACCAAAATTCGGGGTGGGGGCAGGGGGCAACAAGAGGAAGGCAAGGGAATGCTAAACCAGGTGAGGTGATGAGCGTCCTCCACAGACCTTCAGGGTCATCATTCAGATGGGAGCTTCAGGAGGGATTCCCAGGAAGACAAAATTGGCAGGCTGCCACAGGTGTCTGAACATCTTGAAAGGAGATTTATATACTTTATCTTATCCCAGATTTATAAAATTGGAGTTTAATTTTATACTTTGGGGTTTAATTAGTGATAACTAATTAGAAACCTAACCAAAACAAAACCAAAGACAACAATTAATTTTAGGAAAAGCACAAAAATAAACAAGCAAGAAAAAGTTATCATAGTATATTATATAATTCAACACCATTGGCATATTAATAGTAATATAAAGGCAAAATATTTAACTAAAATTATCATGTAACTATATTTTAAGGGATAGGAAATATGTTTATGCTTAGTGGGAAGGAGTAAAATCCTCATCTTCTATGGTGGAAATTCAGTGAATGACATTTAATATTGGAAATCACATAGTGGTAATATATGTCATATTTACTTATTTATTTTTATTTTTTTAAAGATTTATTTATTATTTTAGAGAGAACATGTGTGCAAGTGCATGGGGGAGGCGATAGGGGCAAAGGGAAAGGAGAGAGAATCTCAAGCAGACTCCACAACTGAGCGGGGAGCCCAGTGCAGGGCTTGATCTCACAACCCTCAGATCATGACCCTGAGATCATGACCTGAGCTGAAACTGAGAGTCAGACGCTCAACCAGCTGCGCCACCCAGGTGCCCCTATATGTCATATTTAGAGCAAGGAAGATTACTAAAAGAACCAGCTGAAAGCTTGGGGAGGAGGAGGTGAGACTGGGTCTGAAGACAAGGGCCCTTAAACTATGAGCAGGTGTAAGTGATAAAGTTCCAGCTAAAGTTAAACACTCTCCCCTCTGTCAGGACTTCAGTGTTCTTTGACATTCATCCAAAAAATTAGGCTGTTTTTCTAAGCTTATTTTTCCACTCTGCTTCCTCTCCCCACATACCTATGATGTTTCAGCCTCCATTATATCTCCCATCCAGACACTGTGTCCTCTGCCTGGGATGCATTCCCCCACCTGTCTCTCGTCAACCACTGAGGTCATCCCACTCATCATGGTCTCTGGATCGGTGCATGAGGCTGCCTCCCCAGTGGCCATGGGATCCTGAGACCCTGATCCTTGTCTCCTATAGGACCAGCACCGCCATGTCTGGCCTCCACCAGACTTGTTGCATCTCAGCTTTTGGCATCAGGGCTGGATGCATATGTGGAGTGTTCCCAAGAGATCCAGAAATCCAAACCCTGGCCTGCGATGTTAACTGAATGGGACTTTCTCCCGCCCTCAGGACCAAGATGGCCCTCCTTCCCCCGCTGGACTGGCCAACAAGCTTCCCCGAAGATGCTCCCCACTCCCTGGTATCCTAGCACCTCCCCTCACAGCTCTGTCCCTCTGCCTCTAGGCACTCACCCTCATTAAATGGCAAGCTGGTACAGGAGGGGTCAGATTTCCGAGAAAGAGGTGAGGGACAATTCACGGAGATATTAATATGTGTTCTGCCAGTGTTTTCTTCTCTTCATTGCAGGTAGCCAGACCCTTGGTAAATTCTTGCCTGGGGCTGCTTTGCAAAGCAGGCCTGATGTGTCACAGAAGAGCTTGGCTGATGTCCTGCAGGGGGCGCCTTTGAGAGTAGCACTGAATTAGAGATTCTTTCCCCCCAGGCTTGAGGGTGATCCCCACCAGGCATGTGAACACAGGGCTGGGCCGTGGTGCATCTGGTCCTCCTGGACCACACACCTGGGGCTTCCAGCCGTGCCAGATATTCCTGAACTGGGAATGTTGCCCGGAAAGCACAGGGCCACCTGACCCGGAGGGTCCACGCCAGCTGCCTAAGTCAGGTGTCCCACGTAGTTAAAGAGCAGGAACCAGTTTTATCCCCTCACCAGCACCCCCACGTCCTCAACAGTTAAATTAAAAAAGAGAGAGTTTGTAAAATGTGGCTTCACCATAGCTCTGAGTGACTGAGGCTTGGCCTGGGAAACAATAGGGCAAAATGAGTCATTTTTCCTAGAATCATGTGCCTTTGAAGTTTCCAGAGAACACAGCGCCTCTGTGGCACCTCGTGGAGAACCCTGCTTCCTGTCATGGCGGTGTCGCGGGGTCTCGCCCCAGTGGCCAAGCTTCCGGCAAGGGCAGGGGACCTGGAAGCTGCGGCTGAGCCCACGGGGCTCTGACAGCACATCCCAAGTGCATAATGGTGGCCACTCCAAGTACCTTTGTCTGGACTCGCTCAGGTAATGTCAGCCTGTCCTCGCTAGCACATGCAGCACCTTTGTGAGAATTAGAAGAAACAGGAGCCCTGTGTGGACAGATGAATTATGAAAAGGCACCTCTCCTCTGGTCCATAGCAAGGCTTGACCAACGGGTCTCAGGCTGAATTTCAGCCTTGCTCCGAGGCCAGTCACACTGGCCATCAGTGAAACTCCGTAAGAGAGCCAGGTGTGCAGAGAAGAGAACGCGGGATGTCATGAAAGGTGGTGGGGGGCTGGTGAAACACTCTGACTAGAGCAAAACATTTTTAAAATCCAGAAAAGTATAAAGAAGAAAACTGAAATCACCCATAATCTCGATATCTGTTGTTCGAGCCTCAGAAAATTTGATGTGGAGAGAAATCAGATCCAGAGGGCCCTTTGAAGGCCTTCCTTTGGATGATGATGTTGAGTCTTGCTTGGCAACCCGGGGCCAGGACGCCAGGCCTGCTGCTCCCACACCAGCCTGGGACCCTAGCCACGGTGACCACCAGGCTGGGCTGAACCACACCACTGTTTCCTCAGCAGCCTTGACCTGGGGATTCCGTTTCTCTTCACGCCCCTGGAAGTTCCCAACCTCTGGAAAACCATTCATTGATTCATTCTCATTCAAGATTATTTCTGGAGCATCTTCTCTGCCCCATTTTTACCCTTGAGAAAAAAAAAATCACAGCATGTAACAACGAACAGTTGAGTCCCTCCCCCCTACCCACGCGGCCAGCTGATCTAATCCTTCTGCTCAGAGCCTGGCCTCCCTTCAGCAGCCCATCCCAAGATACTCAGCTGCATGCCAGAGATCGGCTTCATGCTGATTCCTTCCAGTACGGCCCCTAACACTCCTTCACGTTGGTCTCACTTTGCCAACATCCTCTATACTGTCTCAGGAAGAGGCCCAGCCATTATCTGAAAGGTCCCAGCAGATGACAGGAAGTGGTCGTAATAGAAAGAAGTATCAGACAAAACTCCAAGGAGGAGGTGCGTTTGAAGGACTGAGGTTCTCAAGAGGTAGAAATGGCAGAAGAAGGCTATGGACCCTTGGGACATACCAAGGTAGCCCGTCACCATGTTTCCACTCATGTAAACTTCACATACATGCACCCCCATGCTTACATCTGTGCACAGGTCTTCTACCTAAGGATGAGCCCTAAAAGCTTTTTTTTTTTTTTTTTTTAAAGATTTTAATTTTTTGACAGAGAGAGAGACAGCGAGAGAGGGAACACAAGCAGGGGGAGTAGGAGAGGGAAAAGCAGGGTTCCCGCTGAGCAGGGAGCCCCCGATGCGGGGCTCGATCCCAGGATCCTGGGATCATGACCTGAATGGAAGGCAGATGCTTAAGACTGAACCACCCGGGCACCTGAGCCCTAAAAGCTTTTACATTTGCATAGGGGGATGGGGTTGCAAGTGGTTTCTGACACCAGAGGTGAGTGCTTCAATTAGCCTTTAGAGCAGACCTGTTCTTCCCTCCTTCCTTCCTTCCTTCCTTCCTTCCTTCCTTCCTTCTTCCTTCTTTCCTTCCTTCCTTCCTTCCTTCCTTCCTTCCTTCCTTCCTTCCTTCCTTCCTTCCTTCCT